>NC_048431.1:13942623-14176150 GCF_004353265.1 Vitis riparia
GGGATTAAAACTATTCGAGTGAAAACTGATTATTGGAGTTTATTTGAAAATTGAAGTATTTGGAATTAAATTTAAAAGATTAGAGCTCCGGTAATTAAATTGAAATTTGTTAAAGAAAATGAGAAACGAACTTTAGGAAATTGAACTGCGAGACCATAGACTTCTGAAAGTTGAATTTGTAATAATAATAATAATAAGATTTTGAAAGTTTGAATTAGTATTAATAATAATAATAATAAAAAATTTTGAAAGTTTGAATTAATAATAATAATAATAATAATAATGATAATAATAATAAGATTTCGAAGTTTGAATTAATAACAATAATAATAATAAGATTTTGAAAGTGTGAATTAATAATAATAATAATAATAAGATTTTGAAAGTTGAATTAATAATAATAATAATAATAAGATTTTGAAAGTTGAATTAATAATAATAATAATAATAATAATAAGATTTTGAGAGTTTGAATTAATAATAATAATAATAATAATAATAATAATGAGAAGAAATGAACTTTAGGAAATTAAGTTACGAGGATATAGATTTTTAATAATAATAGTAATAATAATAATAATAATAATAATAATAATAATAATAATAATAATATAATAATAATAATAATAATAATAAGAATAAAATAATATAATAATAATAATAATATCCGTTAATAATAATAATATTTGTTAATAATAATAATAATATCTATTAATAATAATAATAATAATAATATCCATCTCCATTAAGCCCAAGTCCATAGGCCTAAGCCCACTAATAAGCTCCATCTCCATCAAGCCCAAAGCCAATAAGCCTAAACCCATGTCCATTCATTAAAAAGCCCAAGCCCACGCCCATTCATTAAAAGAGCCCATCTCCATCAAGCCCAAATCCATAAGCCTAAGCCCACGTTCATTCATTAACAGAGCCCAAGCCCATGCCCATTCATTAAAAGAGCCCATTCCATCATAAAAAGCCCACGTCCAACATTAAAAAGCTTTGGGCTCCATCTCCACCAAGCCCAAGCTAGCATAATAATAACAATGGGGCTTTGGGCTCCATCTCCATCATAAGCCCAAGTTCATCACTAAAAAGCTTTGGACTCCATATCCACCAAGCTTCTGGCAAATGCAGGCTTTGACACCATCTTCCCACCTTGTCCCGCATGAAAACCCAGGCCAAGAGACCCTCATTTCATATAACTATCAATGCTCATATGAGGGTGGATGAAATCAAATGAGTATCAAATAAAAGGTAGAACATGGTTACAAAAGTATCTCATGAGGAAATCGAAACAGGAGCAAACCAATCCACAATAAAACCATTAGCAAAATAAGGATATGCTCACTCCCAACCAACAAACATCATCCAAGAGTCGGCAAAAACAAAGCAGAAAAACATACCATTAGAAGCTAATGAGGAATCCACAATAAAGATACCTGAAAATGCTTCTCTTCAGCGAAGTGTGATGGGTTCTTGCTCCAGAAATTCTCCAAAAAAAAATTCTCAAACTGCTCCACTGGTTCTTTTCTTCTTGGCAACCCTCCAAAGATGACCACCACGAAGGAATTTAGTCATTTGCTCTAATGATCCGCAATCCTCCCCTCGAAGAACACCCCCCTAAAACTCCAAGTATATCCCTCTGAAAAAAAACTCTCCCTTCTTTCTTTCTTTTCTCCTTTTCTCACTACCAATCCCTTCCCCTTAGCTGTCTTTCCTTTCCCACCTTTCTTTTTCCTACAACCCTCACCCACTCTCTGCTCCTTGTCTAATCTGGTCACCCCCATCAGCTTAATTCCTGGGGTGGTCAGAAGGGTAATCATGATAGAAAAAAATCACCCCAAAAAACTCCTCCTCGGGAGGGGTCTATATATATATATATATATATATATATATGACATATTAATATTTTCAAAATGTAATTTATATAAATTATTCATGAATTTCTCGTTTAGACCAACTTGATCAACAAGCAACCTTCAATCTTATATATAAATAAAATAATTTTAATAGATGTATTATGATTTATTTTATTTTTTTAATTTTTTTAATATTTATATGATTTTATGATGTATTTTTGTTTTATTGAAATATTTTTTGGGGACTTTTGTTGGTTATTACTGATTTTTCATGTGCCTTTGTGAAATATATCTTTTCGATATTTTCTATTTTTTTTAATGATATTTTAATTTTGTTGGGAAGAAGTTCCGGCTAATAATTTTTGGCATTTTTATAATTTTTTTATTTACTGGATTGTGCGGAGGTGAGGACTTAGGACTTGGGAGTAATAATGTTATTGGTATTTGGGGGCTTCCCCATCGTGGGCAGGGGGAGAGCACTGATTCACACACATTGAGGAGAGAGGGAGAATCTCATTCTGTTGACAAAGTAAAACAAGACGAATAACGGATGCAAGGCTCCGCCTCCGTCACACCCAGCTGAATCCATTCGCCTTGCTTCCATTCATATCATTGTTGCTCGCTCCCTCTGTGATCCGATCTCTACTCATGAGTTGCAGAGACGACAATTCCGGTGGCCACTCCTCGACGTCTGCCGCCGGGAAAGACAAGGCCTCTGATAAGCAGAAGGAGAAGGCCCGGGTGAGCAGGACTTCTCTCATACTCTGGCACGCTCACCAAAACGACGCCGCTGCCGTCCGCAAGCTTCTCGAGGAGGATCAGTCTCTTGTTCACGCCAGGGATTATGATAGTAGGACTCCGCTTCATGTTGCTTCTCTCCATGGTTGGATCGATGTAGCCAAGTGTTTGATTGAGTTCGGCGCTGACGTCAACGCCCAAGATCGATGGAAGAACACGGTATTCTTCTTTCTTCTTTCTTCGCTTTACTTATTTTTGTTTGGTTTGTCAAAACAAGCTTTTTATTTTATTAGGCTGGGATGAAAAGGGAAAACCTGAAAGCGGAAAATTAACACATTTCAACCTAATGAAACCAGATCTCTGTCAAATCAAATGATTCTGTTGAGATACAATAGGAATGTTGTAGTCTAATGTAGATATTAAACCATACTCTCATATGCATTCAGTGGTGACTGCGGATTGTGGATCTTTCTGTTCACGTGTTCGGTTTTAAAGACTCCATTGGGCTCTTCTTTGGTGAATAATGAAGTGTAAACGTACTAGCCTTAATAATTTGTTGTGTGTTTTCTTTTTATTGAATCAGTCAGGAGTTCGAGGTTTGTGTGTTTTTATATTGAATTGGCTTGGATTTCGATGTAAAATGTGCAGAACGACTATATGAATTCACTACAACAGGAATAGAAGAAGGATTTTTCGAGTGCCAACCACTTTGTAGTATTGTAGGGGTATCCCTATCTCATTATTACTAAACTTTTGAAGGAACCAAAAGAAAGGAGAGGCAATCAGAGTGGAAAGGAAAGGGAATGTACTGAATCAATATCAGAATTAAGAATTTCATTGAAATTTTCATAAATTTATAAGGAAACGAAATGAGAATGAAATTGATTCTCTTTGAGGTATTATTTGTAGTAGAGATAGAATGAGATGTATAATGTTACCATAGTGCCTTTATCCATTTTATTTGTAGATGTATGATTGCAAAGAAAAAATGAGTTAATGATTGCGTGAAGGAATAAAATTTATTACAATGTTTTTTATTACTTTGTTTGATTAAACGGATTTTGGATAAAAAAAAAATATTCTCCTCTTACTTTTTGATTTGTAATTATTTATAAGTTAAATACATCTAATTTATTTACCCTTTTTATTAATAAAAAATTTTAGTTGTATAACAAAGAACTGTAATATGAATAATGCACTATTATATTGGGGGCATGATAATTGTTGCTAGGTACAAGAGCAAATTATGCAATCTAAGGAATCCAATTCACGGAGTGTGAGGGAGTGAGTTCCCTCAAATTTGAGGAATGGGTTTCCTTTGTGATGGGACACACAAACATTTCATTCCAAAGTTCAAATAGACAAAGGAATAGGAGGAAAGAGAATGACTCCCTTTCTTTGATTCTGGAGGAATCAAGTAAACATGCCCTATATGAAAAGTAGGATCTGGCTAAGATTCGATTGAAGAAATTTTTTTTTTTTGATAGGTAACAACTGATTGAAGAAAGTATTAATCAATCTTATCATTCCATCATATGTGGCATACAAATCCACTTTAGATGGCTTTTTCTGGTGGTACATGATTTCTGGAATTAGCATGGAATCTTTTAATGGATGCGTGCATGCTTGGTTTTGTGATTAGGTGGGAATGCAATTTCTAGGTTTATTTTGCATACCAGTGGGTGAATATTTTTGCTTTAAAGAAAAGAACTGAATTGAATTGCATGTGTTAATAATTTCTGGAACTAAATAGACCTCAACAACATCCAATGAATATCACAAAATATTCATAAATGGCATTATTATTGTTTCCATGAGTTGTGGAGAAATGCTTGCTAGAAAGTCTCCAATATATGAACCATTGTTATTTTGCGATAGATAAATGAGTTCATTTCAAACCAAGAGGTGCACCCAAGTACACACGAGGTATATAAGATAACATCCAAACAAGGGGGAAAAAGGACAAATGAAAAAGACATAAAGGGTGAGTACCAGACTTAAAACCCTCTGGTACAATCTATAAAGTCCAAAAGGGAAACTCTTTTATCAAGGAAAGGATAGACTATTAGAGCAAGCATGAAACAAAGCTTCAGCCCCTTTGAATGCTCTCCAATTACTTCTTCAGGGAAACCAAAGTAAGAGGGCCTTATCCCCAATTTCCTTCTGCCTCATGACTTGTCTGCCAATTTCTTTGCTAATTTGACAATGCCTCTTGCATCATTCTTGGAAGAACTAAAGTGACTGCAAATAATATTAAGATAATTGACCACATGTTTTGGGCCCCAGACAAGGGAACAAAAGATGATTGACCTTCTCTTCCATCCATTTTGCACATGCAACACTAATTTGGAATACTGCATCCCTTCCTACCTTTTTCTTTCTCCTTTCTTTTTTTTTTTTTTTTCTTTTTCTGTTTTGATAGGGACATAAAAGAGAAAATATTGAAAACACCAAAAGAGCTAGCGCACCAGAGCACCCAGGACCTATACAACAGGCCCCAAAAGGCAACGCATAAAAGAGGGAAAACAAAAAACTACTCCCTCCCTCAACAATAACCAAGCAATTTACAAAATCAATTAAAGGCACAGAGCCTTCATCTATGTACACCTTGAGCCACAGGAAGCATCCCTTCCTTACTAGCTGGTCATTTGCTAGGATCCTCTCCCAAACTACTATCAAGACATGGAGCACCACCTTTTATAGAACCAAATCAGTAGTCACCTCATCTATTTTTCAATCATGGAAGTTTCTGAAAAATCTCATATTCCAATGATCCACTACCTAAATCCAATAATGCCACTTTTCTTTGCATTTTTACTTTATTTTTGTTGTTTTATATTATTAAGGGAAATTATATTTGCATTATACTAGATCAAAGTAAGAATGTATAGAAGAATTAAGGATGAGAAATCTTTTAAAAGAAATAAAGGTTACAAGAGCCTATAAAAGGAGTAAAAAAGAAAACAAAATAAAAAAATCCCTTGCAATAAAAGGTCTTTGATTTTCCACTCGTAAGGAAAATACTTTATTTAAACTCAAGGAGGCTTAAGATCACCAACAAAATTAATTAGAGAAGTGACTCCTCTGTTGTCCAGCCAAATTGCTCCCTGATTTGCTTGTCTATGATTCCATAAGAATGTGCAGGTCATACCCCCACCTAGGTCCCCAATTCTCCTCATCTAATGATTATATCTCTAAGATCCTATAAGACAGTTAGCCAGGTAAGAGAAAACCATTGCTAAATCACCCTCCATCAGTCAATTGGTCGTGCCCATTCCCTTGCAACATTGAGGTCCTCAATTAATGCAAATGCTTCTGGCCTTTTTTTTTTGTTTTTTTATCAGAGCTTCTGCCTTAATATCTGGTATAGAAGTGGCTCTCTTGAGAGCCATCTGTAACTTCACTTAGAAAACTACTATCACCCCCTTGTAATTCCTTTCCGAAGTTCCAACCCAAATAAGCTTCTTACTTGCCTAGAACACCAATCTTCCTCCTGCACCTCCCCTTCATCACTCTTCTTCAAGATATCCATGTGTGCTATAACCTGCTATAGCCATTTTCCTAACTGTGGCTCATTAAACTCCACCAATTTCTTTTTATCCATTCCTTGCCTGCTTCTATCTTACAAAACCACCTCTCGGTTTACCAGATGCGTAGTTCTGCATTTCCTTTTCAAGAATTTGGATCAAGTATCTTTAATCTATAAGCAGGGGATCATGGCCCAGAAGTGGCAAGATGACGATTGCCCCCCTTCCACTCAGTCTTTCTTTGCTGTGTGAACAAGATCTTTGTATGTATGGGCTTATTTTTCATAGATTGATTAGATGCCTTTGTATATATAGATATACGTTGATGGATCTATATGTATATAGATCTTCATATTGATTGGATGCCTCTTTATAGATCTTCATGTGTGTTTGTGTGTATATATATATATATGTATTCAACATTATCATTTCACTTTTGGCAATCGGTAGCATGCTCATTCTTTACTTCATTTGTTTTTATTATCTGAACTAGGATTTTCTTTTGACAGCCTCTTGCTGATGCAGAAGGAGCTAAAAAACACAGCATGATAGAGCTGCTAAAATCATATGGCGGCTTGTCTTATGTAAGTTCAGTGCTTCCTGTTAATCTGCTTTTTATTATTTGTTTTTCCAGTTATTCCCCCGCTCTTCTCTTGATTCCATCACAACATCAGTGTATTCTTCCTCATTATTTTGAGATACTTAGAAATGCTGGTGGCTTTTCTGTGAAATGCAATCCTGAAGCATATCTCCAGATAGTTTATGATCTTCTCATACTTAAGTATGTCTGAAGTTGCGGCTTTTGTGGGCATCATATGTATATACCATGTATGTTGATGCACCTTTGCTTAGGTAGTTCTGATATATTTCTCTTTTTGCCTATCAAGAAAAGAAAAAAAGTAGGTTTAAAGTTGATGTGAATATCAATTTTGAAGGCATGCTAGATGCTATTTCCTAGTTTAGAATTAGAGGAACTTAAAGTTGCTTTACTTTCTTTCTACTTAATGTGGAGGTCTCATGTGCCTTTACATTGTTCTGATAAAGGTCCATTGTCACTAGCAATGTGGAGTGGAAGAAGATAAAATGGGAGTTTATAAATAGTGTTCCTCCTATAAGATGGAACCTCTCTTTTGTTTAAGATCTGCTTCTGTTTTGTTTAAATAATGGTTGCAATTCCTTTCACCTATAACATGGGAATAATGCAGTGTTTCTTGTAATTTGCTGATGAAGCTACATGTATGTCATGCTCTTGTTTGTTTGTCTGGTCAATTGAATGGGATGATAGTTTCTGTTTCACAAGGGAACTATTCTGAATCCAAGCCTTCTTTACATTGCCACTCACATTCAGTAATTGATTACTGAAGAGAAATGGTGAGTATGAGCATTTGTTTGTATTCAGGAGTGGGGCTAGAAATTTGTAATCTGGTATTTCATTTCATAAATTCATGATGATTGGATATGTAGATTTCAAAATCTGGAGTTTTCATGTGACCCCTGCCCTTAAGGCCTGACGTAAGTGGCAATGGGTTGTAGTGGGGGATGTTGGAGATTTCAGGTTAGTTTCCCAAAATAAATAGAAAGAATGTTACTCATAAAAATTACAAAAAAAAAATCCATAAACTCCATGAGATTTCTACCAATAGGCTGATCGTTCACTGCCACCATGGCCAATACATGATAATGGAGTACTTCTGATAGAATATGATTGAATGTACCTGGATTTATAAAGGGAGAACGAGGATAAGATGGTTTGGACAACATCTAGAAGTGGTGTTTTCTCAGTCAAGTTGCTCTACTCTACTCTGGGGCCTGGTGGTTCTACTCTGTTCCCTTATGTTGGTATTTGGAGAGCGTGTGTGCCTCCAAAGGTAGCTTTTTTCGCTTGGGAAGCATCCTGGGGCAAAATCTTATCTTTAGACCAACTCCAGAGGAGGGGTTATTCTTTGGCAAATAGGTGTTTTCTTTGTCTTGCTGAAGCAGAAACGGTGGATCATCTTTTACTCCATTGTGTTATGACGAGGGCATTGTGGAATCTTCTTTTTTCTCTCTTTGGTGTGGAGTGGGTTCTCTCTGGTACAATTAAGGAAACTCTCCTTGGGTGGCATGGAGCGTTTGTGGGGAAAATCCGTAAAAAGGCGTGGCAAATGGCCCCCTTATGTATATTTTGGTCAGTTTGGAAGGAAAGAAATTTGTTGGCTTTTGGGAATGATGTGTTGTCAATCCAAAGGTTGAAACATTCTTTTGTATGTAATCTGTGGTCATGGGTGAGGGTGTTTATAGTTTTGAGCCCGCGGTCTCTTCTTAGCTTTTTTGAGTGGCTAGGCTTTAGTTATAGGTAGGGGTTTCGGCCCGCTACCTTGGTTTAGAGTCGAGGGGCTGCTTTTGTATACTCTTTGTATACCTAGAGGACACTAGTTTGGTGTCTCCTCTTTCATTTTAATATACTTCTCTTTACTTATAAAAAAAAATGTACTTGGATTTATCTTGGAAGTTCTCATAAGAACTTTTGAGAAAGATGATGTTTAGAAGATTCCTAGAGACTAAATGTGTTTTACCATTGGGCTAATTGCTGCCACCATAGGTTACACACGATAAAGGGGTAATTTTGGTGGGATAGTGATGTAGAACAACCCTAGGATGGTTGCCTACAATCAAATAGGTGGGCTAGGGTTTATATCTTTTAGGGTTTAAGGAGAGGAACAAGGAATGGAGTTTAAAGTTTATGACAACATAATAAAATAAAATAAAATATAGAGAGAAGATAAGGAGAAGAAGGATAAAACCTTAGAGTCGTATTAAGGCCTTTTAGGAGTCTTACCTACAAGAAAATCAATGGAGTCTCACCATTGAAAATTGTGAATTATACAAGAAAATGTAATATCATTAATCATCAATCAAAACTTTGGTTTATATAATTAGCATTATTCATAGTCTTCTCTAAGAAATCCAAATTCCACTAAAATTCTAATTACCTATTATGACTCTAATTCTAATTCTCCTATAACCTAATTTAACTCCAATAAATACTAATCCTAATTTAATTTCAACTAATACTAATGTCTATCCTCATTAGATAGTGTTGAACCTCCCCGGATTTGGTGAAACCGACAATTCCATATTCAGGGATATTTTTGTAAATTTATATATTATGATTGTTTGATCTCAAAATCAGTTGTCTTAAGCTCAATGGACATTTGGAATGTGTGAGATGAAAGGTTTTTGTTGCCTTCTAAATTTTTGAAAACATTACATTGTTTTTTCTCATAAAACACAAACACACACACACACTACACTTTCTCATATTATGACATTGATAATGTGTAACTCTTGCCTGCTTTAACACAAGTTTCACAACTCATTTAGAGTTCTAAAATCTATATGAACTCTATATTGGTCTCAAAATGCAAATGTAGGATAGCAACGTAATAAGCCAACTTGTTAATGTGGCCCCTGCTGGGATGCTGTGAGTGGGTCCTAATTCAATGATGAACACATCAGTAGGATTTAGTACATTTTTTCTTTGCATATAACAAAGGCTTATGTAAGTTCCTTATCTGGTTTTAATTTTCTGAATTAAAGTTTTAGTAGACTTTTGGAATTTTAGTTCTTTATTTTTGTTAACATCCCTTCTTTATAATCTTGAAAGGATTCAGTAACTATGCTTATAAACAAGAGTTATTAAGATGAATGAATTAAACTTTTTGATAGGCAAAGATAAGATATCTCTCTCTCTCTTTCTCTCTCTCTCTCTCAAAGGAGCTATACAACAAGGTACACAAGTTGTATACAAAAGGAAAAACAAAAGGTATAACCCAATAGAGGGAATATACGAAAAGGTGCTCCCTTCCTCACCTAGAACCCACCTAATTTACAAAATTGATTGAAGGAATTGTTCTTTTTGTATCCTAACCCAATATGCCAAACTTCTATTGATTGCTTCACATTTTGGAAGGCTCTTTGATTTCTTTCTTTCCATGATGTCCAAAAATGCACAACTGTACCTTCTTTCGCTTTCTTCCCTCAATCAAAATCATGCCAACTTAAGAGAGTCTCCCTAACTTAAAAAGGAAGGACCCAAAAGACTCTAAATAGAGAAAATAGCAAATGCTCCCTAACTTTACGACAATGAAGAAAGATGTGGTCAATAGATTCCTCCACACTTTCACAAAGATAACATTTGTTTGTCAAAGTCCATTCTCTCTTATGAAGCTAATCTAAAGTAAGAACCTTCCCTTAACACGCTTCCCAAGCGAAAAAACTAACTTTAGGTGGAATTCACGAATTCCAAATAATGCCATTTGGGAAAGAGTTTGAGTGCACTAACTCAAACAAAGAATAAAGAGATTTCACTTAAAATACACCATTCCTTGAGCCCTTCCACACCACCTTGTCTTTCTCTCTCCTCTTCACAAGTTTCCCTTACAACTTGAAGAAAAAAGACACCACAACCTCTAACTCTCAATCATTTAGATTTCTAGCAAAACACAAATTCCAGAGTCCCACATCCCCTTGAACTTCCCAAACATCTGCTACCTAGGCCTTCTTATCCAAGGCAATGACATATAAAGAGGGCAAGACGAGCATAAGGGTTCCTGTTTCACCATCTATCCTTCCAAAACTTCACTCTCTTCTCATTCCCTAACTCTAAAGAAGTATTATTGATGAAAAGGTCCCAACCAAAGTGGCTTTCTTCGCATGGCAGGCTACTTGGGAAAAAATTCTTACATTGGATAGGCTGCAAAGGCGTGGGTGGCAGCTTCCAAATTGTTGTTTTTTGTGTGGGTGTGAAGAGGAAAATGTAAATCACATTCTTTTACACTGTACAGTGGTTAGGACCCTTTGGGATATCGTCTTTGCCCTATTTGGGGTTCAATGGGTGTTTCCAGAGAAGGTTAGAGAGGCGTTGTTCTGTTGGCGGGGCTCTTTTGTGGGCAAAAAGAGGAAGAAGATTTGGAAGACCATTCCGTTATGTATATTTTGGACGGTTTGGAAAGAAAGAAATAGGCTAGCCTTCAGAGGGGGTTTATTGGCCATTCAGACTCTCAAGAGGTCTTTTGTAAGTAGTCTGTGGAGTTGGGCTAAGTTGTATAGGGGAGAGGAGTCCTCTTCGCTTATAGGCTTCTTGGAGTGGGTTGCGACCCCTTAAGGGCTGGTGCGGTGTTTTGTTTTTTTTTGGGTTTTTGGCCTTGTGGATGCTTTGTATACTTCCTGTATGCGGTGCGGCCTTTTGGCCTTCTTTAATATATTTTCTGCTGTTGCTTATCAAAAAAAAAAAAAAATTATTGATGAAAAGGTCCTATTCTTTCCTAATAGTCTTCTAAAGACTTAACCTTATACCCATCTCTCCTTATGTAATACCCCCAACCCCCTTCCTCCTCACCAAACTTCTCCTTAATAACTTGCTTCCAAAGTGCCTCTCTTTCTAAGACGTACCTTTTGCTCCACTGATCTAGAAGAGTCTTGCTAAGAGTAGAAAGACACTTAATATCGAGCCCTTCCCTTGTCTTTTCTTTGCTAATGATTAACCAATTTACTAAATGGAACTTTTTCTCCAAAACACCTGCTCCTTAGAGGAAGTCCCTTTGAGTCTTCTCAAGCCTTAATTTGACTTTTTCAAGAAGGCTAAACAAAGACATTTTTTATTTATTTATTTATTTATTTTTGATAGGTAAAGAAAAGAGACGCCAAAAGAGCGACTCAAGGTATACGATACCTATACACCCACCGCCAAAACGGCCAAAAGGAACAATAAAAGAAGTGCCCAGTCAAGTAAAAAAACAACCTTAACTAGAGCCCAACCAATCAAAAAAACTAACTAAAGTTAGAGGGCGATCAACTATAAATAGAAGGCTAAACAAAGACATAAAGTAGATAGGCAAATTGGACAAAGGTACTGTGTATCAAAGTAAGTCTCATCCCTTTAAAATATACTGCCGTTCCCACATTGAAAGCTTAGAAGGAAACCTTTCCTCGCCCTACCCCATTTTGTTTCTACCTTGGATGGGGCTCCTAAAGGAAGAAAATAGATTGAAGGTTTCCCACCCTACATCTTAGCTCAACCGCCAAATCATCTACATTGCATTCCCACCTATGGAGATTAGTTTGCTTTTCTCAAGGTTGATTTTAAGATCTAAGATAGCTTCAAACCACATAAGAAGCCAACTAAAATAGACCATTTAAGAATGAGATGCCTCATAGAAGATAACGGTATCATCAACAAACAACAAATGGGAAACCTTTTCACCATCACCCTTCTTCTTTTGCTCTGAAAACTGACAAAAAACACCCTCTCTGGTCCTCTCCAAAAGACAATTGAGCGCCTCATTGCTAACACAAACAAATAAGGAGAAAAAGGGCCCTCTTGTCCTAGTCCTTTGGAACTTGGGAGAAGTTAATAGGGGTACAATTAACTAGAATAGATAATTTCACTATAAAAATCCACTATTTAATCCAACTCATCCATTTCTGGCCAAACCCCATCTTTTCAAGAGCATCTAACGAGAAGCCTTAGTTAACATGGCATAAGTCTTCTCAACATCAAGCTTATAAATAACTCCATTAGAATTGCCCCCTCAACCTAGAATCAACAGACTCGTTAGCAATAAGAACCACATAAGATATGTCTACCTCTACAAGAGCATTTTGAAACTTGGAAACTATACTTCCTACCAAACTAATTGGTCTAAAATCTTTCAATTTCTAAGTGTCACCTTTCTTATGAATAAGCATAAATAAAGTGGCATTCAAACTTTAACAAATCTTTTTTGTTCATAGAACTCCATGAAGAAGCCTAACCCTTCCTTTTCCACAAAATCCCCTTAAAATTGCTAAAAGACCAAAGAAAACCCATTTGGGCAAAGAGCTTTATCCCTATTCAAAACTAACAAAGCATAAAATACCTCCTCCTCGGAGAAAGACACCTCTAAACCATCGAACTCCTAATTATCTAAGGCTTTGAACAACATCCCATTCACATTAGGTCTTTAATCTATTGAATTAGACAACAGATTATGATAGGCTTGAGCAGCCCTTTCCTTTAGTTCATTCTCCTCATATAGCCAAGCACCATTAATATTGATCTTGCCTATAAAGTTTCTTTTTTTTTATGCATGTTAGCCATCTTATGGAAGTTTTTAGAGTTTCTGTCTCCCTCCTTCAACCAAAATTCCCTTGATTTTGGGGAACTTCTTCTGAAGATGCTCACTTGTGATACTCTTCTCTTGCTAACCTTTTAGCTTCAACCTCCTCTTGTCCCAAAAGCCCATCTAATTAAAAGTCATCTCCCTTTTAATAAATACATTACCAAATACCACTTTGTTCCAAACCTTTAAATATGATTTTAGTGCTTTCAGCTCCGTCACCAAAATAAAGGTACATGAACCAATGAAATAATATCCCTTCCACCAACTCTTAAACAAATCTTTGAACCCATCAACTTCCAACCACATTTTTTCAAACCTAAAAGGGATATTGCCATGTCTCATCTCTCCCCCATCTAACAGTATTGGAGAGTGATCTGACATTGACCTTGGCAAAGTAAATTGAATCAACCCATTGGAATGATTTTCCCATCCTTCCATACTAAAATCCGATTTAATATGGACTTAAATTGGTTATTCATCCCTCCACACCACGTAAAAAGGCCCCTGTAAGTGGAGATCACATAACTCTAACTCCTAAATAATATTTGAGAATCTCCTCATGGTTGCAATCAATCTCTCCTCTTTGTTATGTTCTCTTGAAAAGCGATTATATTGAAGAAGTCCCTTCCAACACATTAGGGATCATCACATGGCCCCTTTATAGCCCCCACTCAAAGCCCAAGCTTCTTATACCTTAATTTTAGATGGATAAAATCTTGCCTATATTTGAATGTGTTAATTCATTTTGGAAGTTGTCGTGAGAGAAAATATCACTGCTGGTAAGAGCAAAACTGTTGTAGCAACTACTTTGAGACACTTAGAAAGAGACCCATAGTTTTTAATAGGAGGTGATGGGATCCTGCACTAGAGAAGCAAGATAGAAAGTGAATGTATTTAATTTCCTTTATTGGTGAACTAGTGATACAAACAATGCTACATAATTGGTAATCAAGCTGAACTTGGTTAATCAAATTACAATCACTTATCATTTATGACCAATTTTTGCTTTAATAGGGAAAATCTGCATCATGTTGATTGTTAGCATTCTGGTTAACATTAATGCTTGGTGTACTAGATTTCATGCAAATGCTTTATACCTTGTGGAGTTTGCAAATGTAAGTACCTTATAAACTCTTTCTACTTGTTTATTGCCACAGGGACAAAATGGAAGCCATTTTGAACCAAAGCCTGTTCCGCCTCCTCTTCCAAACAAGTGTGACTGGGAGATTGACCCTTCCGAGTTGGACTTCTCAAACTCTAGTATTATTGGAAAGGTGTGATTTTATTTGCATTGGTATTGGTGATTAGCAAACTGTACTAATAAGTTACATTTTGATATGGTATATTGCTTAGCTTGAATTTTAAAATATGGTGTGTAATCCAATGTTATTCAGTTAGAGTTTACTTACAAAAAGAAAATTAAATGGACAATTAGGAACATAGCAATTAGAAGGTACTTGCACAAGAATATTGTGTGTAGTGCCTTCGACAACTTCTTCACCCAACAATAAGACTTAGTCGGTATGGACAAGAATCACACTTATGAGAACTATCATGAAAGTTGCAAACACCATGAGAACCACTACAACCTAGAAAACTTTGGAGGAGCCATGATAGAGCCTTGTATAAAGGACAACATCAATAGTTGAGAATAAACATGACTAAGAGTAGAGAGGGTCTCACTAGCAAAAATATGGTCTTTAAAGCCATGCAGATTTGAGTCTAAACTAGATAACAAGGAAACAATCATGAACTCCTTCCAATATTACTTTTAGTGCTCCATGTCAACATGAAAAGCCAATATTATTATTATTATTATTATTATTATTATTATTATTTTGATAAGTGAAAAGCCAATATTATATTTAATTAATCCCACAAATTTTTAAGGATATTATAGAACTAAGAGAGTGATTTTTAAAACTGCTTTGTGCTGAAGGTTTTTTTATACAACTCATAAACCTAAAAGTTATTAGTGATGAAAAAATAATCTCCCTTGTTTCATTCTATTTTACAATATATATACAAAAGAAGGGTTGACAAGATCCCTTTAAATTAAGATCCCTTTAAAGTCTGTAAAATGATCATTATCTAGAGTAGTTCACAAATCCCTTTAGCCATGACCCTAAACTCAACTTCTATGCAAGGTCTAGCCACTATTGATTGTTTTTTACTTCTACAAGTAACTAGATTTCCACCCAAGAAGGTATAATATCCAATAGTTAACCTTCAATCGACAATTGATTCAGCCCAATCAACATCACTATAAGCTTCCAATTCCATATTTCGTGTCTTCTAAAATAGGATTCCCTTGCCTAGTGGAGACTTTAGGTAATGTAGGATTCTGACTATTGCTTTCATGTGAGATTCATGTGGTGAATGCATGAATTGGCTCATTACCCCTACAACTTATGAAAATAAATTAATTTCTCCACTAATCTTTGATAAAGGCCACAGTCTACCATACCATCCTCTATTTTTCCTCCTAGTTTATGATTTTTCTCAATCGAAGTCTCTACTGGTTTGCACCTAAGCATCCCTATCTTCCCTAGCAAATCGAGGATATATTTCTATTGGGAAATAAATATTCCCCTTTTTGAACGTGTCACTTCAATCCTAAAGAAATATTTTAGACTCCCTAGATCCTCGATCTCAAATTCATTACACAAATAATTTTTTAGCTTTTGAATTTCCCTCTCATCATTTTCAATAACAATAATGTCATCCACATAAACTATCAAGGCAATCAACTTACAAAAGGAGTTGTGTTTGATAAATAGTGTAGTACCCTTGGCTTTGATGATAGTTCATTTTTATCATTGATTATGTAAATCTCCCAAACCATGCTCTTAGAGATTGTTTAAGTTTATAGAGGGACTTCTTAAATTTGTAGACTTTGTTCTTCCAAGCCTTGTTACCAAACCCAGGTGGAGTGTTCATGTATACCTCTTCTTCTGAGTTGTCCTATTTTGTTTTTTTTTTTTTGATAAGTAAACAAGATATGCATTAGAAAAGGCTAAACGCCACAAAGCATACATGGAGTATACAAGACGGCTATAGCCTCAAAAAGAAAAAAAGGACCAAAAAGAACTACCTCCCCTTAAGTGGAAGCTATCCACTCCAAAAATCCTATATAAGGGAGAAAGACTCCTCACCTAAATACACTTTGGCCCAATTCCATAAGTTACAGACAAAAGAATTCTTTAATTTATGAATATTCAATGCACCCCCCCTAAAGGCTAACCTATTCCTCTCCTTCCAAACCGTCCAAAAAATACACAACGGAATGGATTTCCAAATCTTTTTCCTTTTCTTCCTTACAAATGAACCCCTCTAGGAGATTAAAGCCTCCTTTACAGTTTCTGGGAGGACCCACTTAACATCTATTAACCCAAAAATAATATCAGATAGAGCTTTAGTCACTATACAGTGTAAAAGAATATGATTTACATTCTCTTCTTCACAACCACACAAAAAGCAACAATTTGGGAGTTGCACCCCTCTTATCTGGAGTCTGTCCAGAGTGAGCACCTTCCCCCACGTAGTCTCCCAAGCAAAAAAACAAACTTTAGTTGGCACCCTATCCACCCATATTCTCCTTGCGGGAAACACTATGGCATTAGGCTTGTCCAGCAGCCTGTAAGCTTCCTTGACCCTAAAAAGACCATTTCTTCCCTGCCTCCACATAACTGAATCATCCTCCAGGGAAGGCTTATGACCCCTCAAGGTATGGAGCAAATCCCCAACCATATCCAACTCCCAATCATTGAAGTCCCTCACAAAAACAAGATTCCAATCTCCTTGGCCCGAATCTTGGTCCCACATCTCCTCAATCGTGGTGTCCCTATGTGCGGCGAGGATAAAAAGATGATTGAAGCACTGGGACAACGGAGTGTCAGTGCACCAACTATCTTTCCAAAATATGATTTTGGAACCCTTCCCAACTAGAAAAGCCAAATTATCCCAGCACCATTCAGATTCTTTCATAATCTCCTTCCAAACCCCTACTCCAGCCGCCCCACTAGCCTTCTTTTACCTCCATCCATAATCCTCTTGCCCATATTTCGTAGTGATCACTTGTTTCCAAAGGTTATCCTTTTCACAAGCAAACCTCCAAATCCACTTGCCCAGCAAGGCTCTATTCAGAGTGGCTATTCTCCTTAAGCCTAGCCCTCCCTTGTGTTTTTTTGTACAGACCACATCCCATTTAACTAGATGAACTTTCCCCTCCAAGTTTCCTCCCCCCCCCCATAGGAAATCTCTTTGGGTTTTCTCCACTCTTTTAGCAACGGACTTGGGCATTCGGAAAATAGACATTTGGTATATTGGCATGCTAGCCAAGGTGCTTTTTATAGGAGTGATTCTCCCCCCTTTGGAGATGTACTGTCTTTTCCAAAGCGCAAGTCTCCTCCTGACCCTCTCTTCCACTCCATCCCACATAGAAGTAGCCCTATTGGGGACCCCTAAGAGGAGTCCCAAATAGTGAGAGGGCAGAGACCCCACCCTGCACCCTAGCTCAGCTGTCATCTCAAGAATCTCCTCCACTTCTCCAACTGGAATGATTTCGCTTTTAGCTAGATTAATTCGAAGACCCGAAGCCACTTCAAACCAAAAGAGAATCCAGCTTAGATGAGAGCTTGCTCTTAGCTTGCCTCACAAAACACGATTGTGTCATCAGCAAAAAATAGGTGGGAGATATTCAAGGAAGTTCTACTACCACCCCGAATGTTGCATCCTGATAGATATCCCCCCTCCACCGCTCTTCTGATAAGGACGTCCAGAACCTCCATTCCCAAAACAAAGAGGTAAGGGGGATAGAGGATCCCCTTGACGAAGCCCTCTAGTGCTAGGGAAAAACCCAGCTGGCACTCCATTAACAAGGATAGAGAATTTAGCAGAAGACACGCAGCTCCACATCCATCCCACCCACTTGGTCCCAAAGCCCATTTTTTGAAGGACCTTCATTAAGAAATTCCAATTGATGCTATCATAGGCTTTTTCTATATCTAATTTGCAAATAAGGCCCTTTTCTTTTCTCTTCTGCCACAAATCTATCACCTCATTAGCAATTAAGGACGCATCCAGAATTTGTCTTCCCATTACAAAGGCATTCTAAGCAATAGAGACCACCTTACCAATCACTTTTTTGAGCCTATTAGCTAAGACTTTAGCCAAAAGTTTATAGAGCCCCCACAGCAGGCTGATAGGTCTAAAGTCTCCAAGGTCCTCAACCCCGCTTTTCTTAGGTATCAACACCAAAAAAGTATTGTTGAGGCTCCTAACAAAGGAATTATGCTCATGAAATTCTTTAAACATCTCCATGATCTCCTCTTTGGTAAAATCCCATGCGTTTTGCCAGAAGGCTACAGTAAAACCATCCGGGCCAGGGGCTTTATCCCCACTCATCTCCATCAACGCCGAATAAATCTCAATCTCTGCAAATGGGATTTCCAGACTCTCTACTTCTTGCTGGCTGATGCAACCCACCTGAATTCTACCAATATCCGCCTTCCAAACCATATCTTCAGAAAGCATCTGCTGAAACGAATTCACAACTCCTTCTCTCACCTCCTGCTCCTCTACTAGCCACTCCCCATTTACCTTAATTTTGTCCATAGCGTTGTTTCTTCGATGAGTTGTCCTATTTTGTTGTGGGGCATCTACACATAAAGATTGATGCACAATACCTTCATTTTGGAGATAGGTAACAAGATTATAGTTGAAGTATTCCCTCTCATTATCTAACCTTAAGGTATGGATTTTGGTACCAAATTGGGTATAAAGCAATTTGTAGAACATTGGGAAAATGGAATTAACTTCCGATTTGAATTTTAGAGATAGACCCAAGTAGTACAAGTTTGCAATCATCAATGAAGGTAATGAACCATCTAGAACCTGAAATTTGGAACTCTAAAAGATCCTCAAACATCAATATGTATTAAACTAAAAGGAGACGTTTCCTTTTTATTTCTTATTGGAAAAGGCACATAATGATGTTTTGCAAGCTCACAAATCTCACAATGAAAATCATGGGATTTTAGTTTTGTCGAACAATGTGGGAAACATTTTTTTTCAGAAGAAAGAAAAGTGGGTGTCCCAACCATTTGTGCCATAGCCATATTTAATCAACTTTCGAGGGATTGTTTGTGGTAACAAGAGCTTGTGAGATACAATCACCAATCTTCCAATGTGTATTAAGGTAGTAGAGTCCACCTTTCCTCTCACCATGCTTAATCATCCTCCCCGTTATCTAGTCCTGAAAAATGTGATGGGAAAGGAAAATGTTACAAAACAATTCAAGTTTATAGTGATTTTACTAATAAACAAAAGATTACAAGAGAAGTTTGGAACGTGTAACACATTTTGCAAGGTTAGAGGAATGATGAAGGCTATACCTTAGCCAATTATGGAAGAAATAGTGTTATCAGTAACCTTTACTTTTGGCTGACCTGAAAGTATCGTATAATTGGAAAAGAAATTGTAGTGACCTATCATATGGTCAGTAGCACCAGAATCAAAGATCCAAGTGCTCAATAAACAATCCCTTGAGGCACTTAAAGCTTTGATATTACCTATTTGGATGAAAGAACATGAGGTACTATTTGCAGTGGGAATTTGGCCATGTGTTTAAGCTTGTTGAGAAGTGTTTTCAGCTTTTCATGATGCTCCTTGTTGAGTAAAATAGTTTCTTGTTCAATAGCAGGGATACTTTCATGAGAGACATCAATGGTAGCAGCTTGATGTGCCTATCCAAATCATATGGCAGGTTTTCCTCCTCTACTGCACCCCCCTTTGCCTCCTAACTAAGCCTTGCCATGGAAATCCAGCAAGATCCACTTGTATGTCTTGGTTTGTGATAATAATTACACCAAAGTGAATTTTTATCATCTGGTTTCCTTCCTTCTCCTTTGGGTGCCATTGGCCTAAAATTTCCAATAGTAGTTAGTACTAAATTTTCTTAAGTATAGCCTCCAAGCATCACAACTTGATGACTTTCTTCTCCGATCATGTAGGCATAAATCCCCCAAATGGATGGGAGAGTTTCTTTCCCCAATATTTATACTCTTACTTGATCTAATTCAGGATTAAGACCAACCAAGAATTAAAATACTCCCTTGCTACATTATCTTCTTCAATCTACTAGTGTCCACAGCATCTACCATTTCTATGTGCTGGTAATGATCTAATTCTAGCCATAAGCTTTGTAGTTTATTGTAATATTCAGTCATAGACCAACTTCCCTGTTTAGTAGCATTAATTTGACACTTCAACTCATATACATGTGCCATTATTACAATCTCTTTGGTGGTGGAGAGAAACGAGTATGTTTGGTTAATCTTCAGCTGCATGGAGTGTAGTAGCCAAGACATGACCACTGAATTTTCCTCATCCCATAATTCATAGCTTGGATCATTAGAGTCAGGTTCTGATTTGGCACCTATGACATAGACCATCTTCCCTTTACTTTAAACAAAAAGTTTGGTTGAATGGGACCATCGTAGGAAATTTTGGCCATTTGAGTTTTTTAGTGGTGAATGGTAGATAAAGGAGGTAAGTTTTGGAGTGTGGAGTGATTGAAGGGTAGGGCTATTTCAGAGGATGGTGAATTTTCTCTAGTTTCAAACATTTTAGGGAAATGACAACAAGGTTTTGAGTTTTTCGGAGAAAACAAGAGATGTCCTCGAGGGAATTATAATGGGGAGCTAAGTGATATGAAGGAATTTGGAGTTAAGGGCAGAAAGGAATAAGACAAAGAGGGAACTGTTGGAGATAAAGCTACCCCTTTTATTCAATTCATTCACGCTATATGTATAGCCATACATGGAAGAGAAAATAACAACAAAGTTGAAAAAAAAGGAAATGCTGCAGAATAGGCAACAGAATAGCACCCACTCTACTACCAAGACTTATTCAATAACCGACTCAACAATTAATGACTGAACAAACAAATTAGACCAAGTCTTCCATCTTGCCACTAGGCCCACTATCACTTTCCATCTTGTTGCCACTACTGGCACGTGTATGCACATATCATTCCCCACCGCTTAAGGATCCTTGTCCACAAGGATGAAATCAAGATATGACTTGGTGAAACGCCATTCATTCTCCCAGGTGGCATCTTCTGCTGGTACTTCGACCCACTTCACCAATATTTCAGATTTTGGGCGGTATTTACCCTTATGGATCACTCGTCGATCTAAAACGACTTCAGGTTGTGGAAGGACAATCGAAGTATCCGAGACAGGGGGAAGTTGGGTGGACGTTGCAGTGACTGGTCCCAAATGCTTCTTTAACAAACTGACATGAAACACATCATGAATTTGAGAACCAAGAGGCAAAGCCAGTTTATAAGCCACCGGACCAACTTTCGCAATGACTTTATAAGGACCAAAGAAACGTGGGGCAAGCTTCATGGAGGAACGAAAAGCCACAGAAGTCTGTCTATATGGTTGGAGTTTAAAATACACATAATCTCCCACAAGGAAAGAGGCCTCGCGCCGGTGTTGATCAGCTTGACATTTCATCCGATCTTGAGCTAGCAGAAGGTTATGTCGCAGCTCACGTAGGATAGCATCTCGGTCACGCAGGTACTCATCTACTGCTTGGACGTGGGAAGTACCTGGTACATAAGCTAATAGACGTGGAGGTGGAATTCCATAAACAGCTTCGAAGGGTGTCATCTTGGTGGAGGAGTGAGTTGAAGTGTTGTAGCTGAACTCAGCCCAGGGAATCCATTTGAGCCACTTCCGTGGCTGGTCACCGGCAAAACATCGTAAATATTGCTCCAAAGTTCGATTGACAACTTCGGTTTGGCCGTCTGATTGGGGATGGCAACTTGAGCTCATACACAACTTGGTTCCCTGCAGTTGGAACAATGCTCGCCAAAAGGAGCTGATAAACACCTTGTCCCGATCGCTGACAATTGATGTCGGAATACCGTGCAGGCGAACCACGTTGGCAACAAATGCCTTGGCAACAATTACAGCAGTAAACGGGTGTTTCAAGGCGACGAAGTGAGCATATTTGGCCAGGCGGTCAACAACTACCATGATGGAAGTATACCCATTAGAAGATGGTAACCCCCCAATAAAGTCCATCGAGACATCAGTCCACATTTGAGTAGGGACAGGTAGCAGCTGAAGCAACCCCGCCGGCTTCATACAATCAGTTTTAAACCGTTGACAGATATCACATTGCTGCAAAAAATCCTTCACCATCCGGCGCATATTAGACAAAAAAAAACTCTGTTTGATACGAGAGAGGGTTTTATGGAACCCAAAGTGCCCACCTATTGGCGACAAATGGCAGTCAACCATTATCTTTGAAATCAAGGATGAGTTGGGGCTTAAATACACTTTGTTTCCCTTGAACCATACTCCATCACGTTGGAGCAACTTGTCGGTAGTTGGAGAGGGGTTTTTTTTTAATAAGTCTTCATAAAATGAGTCCTGATGGACTTCCTTTTGAAGCACTGGCCACCAATTTGCACGTGGTTGGGAAATGGATAAAAAATGGAATTCAACTACACGTGACAAAGAATCTGCACCTTGATTTTCAAGCCCACGTTTATACTCAATTTCATAATCATAACCAAGTAGTTTTGGCAGCCATCGTGTTTGTGCTGGTGTAGTAATCCGTTGCTCCAGCAAGTACTTGAGACTTTTTTGGTCAGTGCGGACTGTAAATGGTTTCCCAAGCAAGTATGGACGCCATAACTTGATTGCTTTGACAATAGCTAACATTTCTTTCTCATAGGTGGACAATGATAAGGCCGAACCCTTCAGTGCTTGGCTAAAGTACGCCACTGGTCGATTTTCTTGGGTAAGAATTGCACCAAGTCCGATTCCGCTGGCATCGCATTCAATCACGAATCGTTGAGTAAAATCGGGAAGGCGTAAAATTGGTGGTGACGTCAAGGCCTCTTTTAATTGTGTGAAGGCCATCTCTGTTGCCTCATTCCATTGAAATCCATCCTTGCTCAAGAGACGGGTCAGGGGAGCTGCTATACTGCCGAAATGACGGATAAATTTCCGATAGTAGCCTGCTAAACCGAGGAACCCACGGACCCCTTTTGCTGTTGTCGGGGTTGGCCACTCAATGACAGCTTGTATTTTGGCTGGATCAACCGATACACCTTGCTCCAAAATAATGTGGCCCAAGTACTCCACCTGTAAAACACCGAATCGACATTTCGACTCTTTTGCAAACAAACTGTTAGTTGATAGGATTTGGAGAACAATTTGTAGATGTGCGAGATGGTCTTCCCATGATCTTGAATATATTAGAATGTCATCAAAGAAAACCAAAATAAATTTCCGGAGATAGGAACGGAAGAGATCATTCATGAGACTTTGGAAGGTTGCTGGTGCATTAGTGAGGCCAAATGGCATCACTATAAATTCGTAATGGCCTTCGTGTGTCCGGAATGCTGTTTTAGGAATGTCATCTTCGTGCACCCGTATCTGATGATACCCAGACCGTAAATCCAATTTAGAGTAGAATTTGGCTCCATGGAGTTCATCTAATAGCTCATCGATAATAGGAATTGGATATTTATCTTTAACTGTGATGTCGTTCAGAGCTCGATAGTCCACATAGAAACGCCAAGCACCATCTGCTTTTTTTACTAACAGAACTGGGGAAGAGAACGGACTGTTACTTGGCCGTATCAAACCAGATTGCAAAAGCTCTTTTACCATCTTCTCTATCTCAGTTTTCTGGTAATAAGGGTATCGATATGGCCTCACACTCACTGGTCCTGCGCTCGGCTGCAATGGGATCTGGTGGTCATGTGACCGCCTTGGAGGCAAGCTGGTGGGTGATTCAAATACATGGGAGAATTTTGCTAGTAGTTGGCCTATCTCAGGTGGGTAGGACTTTGGTTGGCTGCTGGCGGTGGTGGAAGGAATTATTTGGAAAAATAATCCAGTGCCTTGTAACCCATTGGATTCCTTGTTAGACAAAGCTTCGATGCTGGTTCGTCTCAATCCTTGGAAGGTCTGGGGGGTCCCTTCTACCTTGAAGTTCATGGTGAGCTGCTTGTAGTCCATCTCGATGGGTCCGAGAGTTTCAAGCCATTGTATTCCTAAGACCAATTGGCATGCCGTGACCAGAAGAATGTAGTAGTCGGCGGTGACGGAATATCCTTGAATGGTGAGGGTGAGACCGCGACATTGTCCAGTACATTCTATCTTCTCACGATTAGCAACCATGACTTCGAATTTCTTATCCCGGATCACTAGTAACCCAAACTTAGAGACTATAGCATGATCAATGAAGTTGTGCGTACTACCACCATCTATTAGCACCATCACATTCTTGTTTTTCAGCTTGCCCAGAACGCGTATGGTTTGTGGGTGTTTAGTTCCTGCAATTGCATGAAAAGAAATTTCTGGTATAACTTCATGATGTTCTTGTTCCGGGTGAGCGCCTTCGACATCCTCAGTGTTCATATGAGGAAAATCCTCGATCATGAATAATTGAGGTCGTTCGCAACGATGGCCAGCAACGAACTTCTCGTCACAGTAATAACATAATCCCTTCTCTTGGCGTTCGCGTGCCTCTTGATTGGTGATTCGGCGGAATGTTGCTGGTTGAGCATTTGAACTCTGGTTCATACGCTGGGTTGGTGGAGGTCCTAGCACACCAGCTGTGGGGTTGGGTGAGGCCTTTGGTGTCAATGAGGCTGGTTGGAAACGAGTTTGCTGGTTTGGCTTCCTCTGCAGTTGGTTGCGTTCTTCGATCAGCCTAGCAACTCCTATTGTATCTGCCAAGGTTCGCGGTTGTTTAATTTTTACATCTATGTGAATTTCATCTCGAAGTCCTACAATAAAACAACCGATGAGAAAATTTTCGGGCAGGCCATCAACTCGGTGGGAAAGCTTTTCAAAAGCTTCTTGATAAGCTGCTACGGATGTGGTTTGTTTAAGACGAGTCAGAGCTTCTGACGGGTCTTCGTAGTCGGTTGGACCAAATCGAAGTTGAACAACCTTGGTGAACTCATCCCATGTGAGTGGTCCACGGAATTTCGTCAACCATCTGTGCCATTGCAGGGCGATGCCTTCTAAATGGAAGGAGGCCAGATGAACTTGTTGTTCTGGTGCAATGTTCTTGAAATCAAAGTACTGTTCTGCCTTGTAAATCTAACCAGTTGGGTCGTCACCGTTAAATTTTGGGAAGGACAGCTTGAGGTGTTGATGAGGGTGGTCACTGATAATGTTAAAACGAGAAGTATGTGGGTGTGAGGAGTCATCACGTGGGCTAGTGTTTTGGTTATGGGAGGCTCTAAGAGCTTGAAGCTCGGTTAACACTTCCTGTAAGACTGCATTCACCTGATCGAAACTGGTATCGTGTCGTGCTAAGATTTCGTTAACATCGTTGCGGAATTCTGCATTCGTTTTGCCGCGAGTGTCCATGGTCGGACCTGGCTCTGATACCAATGATATGAAGGAATTTGGAGTTAAGGGCAGAAAGGAATAAGACAAAGAGGGAACTGTTGGAGATAAAGCTACCCCTTTTATTCAATTCATTCACGCTATATGTATAGCCATACATGGAAGAGAAAATAACAACAAAGCTGAAAAAAAAAGGAAATGCTGCAGAATAGGCAACATAATAGCACCCACTCTACTACCAAGACTTATTCAATAACCGACTCAACAATTAATGACTGAACAAACAAATTAGACCAAGTCTTCCATCTTGCCACTAGGCCCACTATCACTTTCCATCTTGTTGCCACTACTGGCACGTGTATGCACATATCACTAAGGTACCTACAATTAAGGTTGGTTTAAAAAAGAATGAACAAGTTGCAACAATGAAGGTTTGTATGTGACTGAGCAATGAAGGCTCCACGGATCTTGACAGTGTTAGACTTCCTGCTCTTATACTGTGATGAAAAAATAATTTCTCATTTTTCATTACATTCTGTTTTACAATTTATATACAAAAGAAAGGTTGACAAGATCTCTTAAATTAAGCTACCTATCAAAAAAGGATCCCTTAAATCAAACAATCTGATTGCAAGGGTTCCATATGGAATTTACCCATATTCTTGGTACTAAAATCATGGGTTAAGACTCATTTGTAAATTGGTTTTGCACAAACTAATCATTAGAGGATTAGCCTATGAAATCAGCAATTAATTTCTCCTGCCATATTTTTTCCTTTTTTCTTTTTTTTTTTCTTTTTTTTTTATAAAAGGAAAAAAATATGGCAGGAGAAATTAATTGCTGATTCCTTAGGCTAATCCTCTAACAATTAGTTTGTGCAAAACCAATCTACAAATGAGTCTTAAATCTTCTTAGAGGTAGGTAGGTATCATATAAGATGATTTAAGACTGATTTGTAGACCGTAAACTTAAGTACTAAACCTTAATATTATGTTGTAGTCATCACATATTACATCTTCGTATTCTATAGCCTTGCACATAAAGGGCTTATCTTTCAAGTACTTCAGTTTTTGGGCCCAGAGAAAAATTTGTGAAGCATGGTCACAAGTTAGATGATTAGCACTATTTAATCTTTTTGATATAACCAACTTCTTTATGCCATAGTCCTTGAGTGGTTGTAATTTACCAGCAGCTATTAGGAAAATTTTAAACCAGAATTATGAAAAACAAAAAAAATCCTCCAATCTTAAATATTGAGAACCAGAGCTTGAGAGTGTTAAAACTTGAATCATCCAGAAAATTAAAATCAAAAAATCAAAAAAAGACTAACATCAAAACCAACCTGCCCTATGTTTCACATAACAAAAAAACATCAAGAACTGTCTAGACAACAAATGGATTTGTTCAAACTTCAAGCAATACAAAAACACCAAAAGCAAGCTGTTGAAGCTCTCTTAAGGCATAAAAAACTTTCAAATTCAATAAATCAGAAAGCCAACAACACTTGAGCCCTTCAAAGCCTACACACATCATTCAGGAAGAATCTAAGAAGGAACACAAAACAGCCACAAATTCCAAAGCAGAAACATGAGGGATGAAATTTTGAAATTTTTGAGGTTTTCTTAGTGATTGTGATGTGTTGGGGTGGGGTGGGTAGTTTGGTGTTTGGAATGATCTATTCAATCTACAGTCAACTCTAGAGATGATTGATCTCTGATTTCAATTTAGAAGTAATAACTTGTAAAATAGGGTTAAGATTAGGATAAAGAAGAAGAAAGAATAGGAAGAAACTGTTAAAAGGTTTAAATTCTTCTAATTTGACTTCCCGATTCCTTCATATCCATTTATATTATTAACTAAGATTAAATACAATAACTATTAACATGAAAATAACAAAATTAAAGAAATTACGACAATTCACAATGATAACAAGGACCATTTTTTAAATAATTATAATAGAACACAAGAAGGATTTTTATGTCTACAATTTTACTGATATCCAAAAATATGTATTTTTTTTAATGGCTTCAATGCCTCTTACTATGCTAAAAGTTTCTATGTTCTAATGTCAGTAAATTGTTAGGATCACTTTTTAGGATTATATCACCTTTAGCCATGGAAATCAAATGTGATTTTAACAATTGTATGACTCTTGTTGCCTGTAGTTATTGTTAACTAGACATGGATTGTTAACAATCACATGGTGAGATATTTGACTTCCCACAACCAAACAAAACATATATTTTTTTATTTTATTTTTATAACTGAGGAACCTTCCATGGCCAAGCCCTTAGGACTCTCCATGGGGACCCAAACCTCAGGGTACTGGTCGCCCCACAACAACAACCAGACAGACATATAAATGACATTGAAATGTAATGTCTCATTCATTGGATTATCATAATTCACATTTATTATTAATTTTCTCCCAAATTGTTTTGCATTGTTGGGAGCTTTATCCATTTTCTCCCAATTAGTTTCAAATTGTTTGTAGGGTGTGGCTTTGACTCATTGGTTCCATCAATTAATTTTATGACCCAAAGTTCCATCTCTGCTTCTTAGAATGTGATGGTTAGCATACAAAATCTTGTTGTATCTCTCATTCTTTTGGCAAGATGTAATCTTACCAATTATATCTTATGCTGGTAGGGCTCTTTTGGTGAGATTTTAAAGGCCTGTTGGCGTGGAACACCAGTAGCTGTGAAGCGCATTCTTCCATCTCTTTCAGATGATAGATTGGTGATGTAAGAATCCTTTATATTTGTACATTTTCTACAACTGGGCTTAGGCTATTTTAAGCTCAAATGGTTGTTTCATTTGAATAGATATTTTGGTGATGTATGCAATTGGCTGAACATTGCTCATTGCTCATTGTAAATGGGTTCAATACAAGAATAAAAGACAGATATTTTAGAGGGTGTTTGGTTAATCAACTTAACGACCTAATATGACCTAATAACTTAATTTAAGTCATTAAGTAAATTAAGAATGTTTAGTAAAATAACTTAATATCACAACTTAAAGTTAAAAATAACTTTAAGTATTATGTCAAAATAGTAAACTTATTCTTACTCTCAAATACTTTTGTCTCATTTATCCACATCTAGTGGGAGTATAGACTCCCATCCATGATTCATTTTTTATAGTAAGTATTTTGTGATTATTATATGTATCTATAATACTTTAAATGTGAATGTTTAATAAATAAATTTATTACTTAAGAGTAATGAGAGTAAATATTAGTTAAAATTAATGAGGGTAAATATATCGATTTGATGATTTAGAAAAAATCTTAAGTTAACTTTACCAAACAACCTTAACACTTGAAGTAAAAAAAATCAAGTAATAAGTTTTAAGCCAATAATTTAAGTCAAGTCATTAAATAATGAGTATTAAGTCTTGCTAAACGCCTTCTTACATTTTAATTAAACCTTAGATACGGTCCTATCAAAAGGGGAAGGAAAAAAAAAGGAAAAAAAAACTAGATATGTAGCGCCTTTAGTTTGCTTCTTTCTTTGCTTTTCTTTTCTTTTGAATTATGAGAGTCTATATCGCATACTTGCACTTTGTGGGTGCTAGACAACTAGTATATTAAGTTTCATTGAATCCTTTTACAAGAAAATGTAACTAAAGTTGAATTCTCCTTCCAACCCATTTCCCTTTTATTAAGAATGTAAGTACCTTACTAGGTTTTTTGCTTTCCTTATTCAGTCAGGATTTCAGGCATGAAGTTAATTTGCTCGTGAAGCTTCGTCACCCTAATATAGTCCAATTTCTTGGAGCTGTCACTGATAAGAAGCCGTTGATGTTAATTACAGAGTATTTGCGAGGGGTATATGAATGCAGATTTTTCTTATTGTTTCAAATTTATCCTCTGCAGTTGTTATTTTTCTAGTTGCCTTTTCTAAGTGGTCACCCTTAATATTTGTATTGGTGTGCTGTTTTAGGGTGATCTTCACCAGTACCTCAAAGAAAAGGGCTCACTTAGCCCATCAACAGCTATTACCTTTGCCATGGATATTGCCAGGTACCTGAAGATATCCTCTCTTTCAAATTGCAGAGCATAACTTGGATGCTTTATTCCTCTATGCTTAGAAATTATATGAAATAATGAAGACATGGAAAAGTGGGAAAGCAGATCTTCCTTAAATCTTCATTTGTGTTGTTTGGAGTGCTACCATTGCCTGAGATTTTCCTTTGACATACTCCAAGTTCAATTCCTTATAAAGATCCAGTCCCTTGGCCCAATTTTAGGCATGAATCAGTTAGATCATTAGCAAACTGAGAGGGGCCAGATATGATTTCTCCAACTGACTAGTTTTTATCTCCTGTGGTGCTATATAAGGAAATGTAACTTATCTCATTTCAAAGCATTTGCAGAGAATCTGGGATAATTTTATTCAAACTTGTTGCATGACATGACACCCATAGATTAGTAATTTTTGAAAAATCTCTCATCATGCATGACCAAGTTATGGAAAAGTATATTTATTCAAAGCAATTCTGTGTAAGACCAACATTGTTTTCCTAATGATAAGGTGTTCTTGGAAAATGGAAAAGTAGAGGAAGGAACTGCTTACCGAATTCTACCACCTGTCTCATGTTTCAGCTGAAGAAGAATGATACTTGCTCAAAGATGAAAACAAAATCTTTGAGACCAGTTCACCAAATGCAGAGGGAATTTCATTCTGTTCCAATCATTCCAGTGTTAAAGTTCAACACCCATAAAACAGAGAAGTTTAAAATCAATGTGGAATGGGATATACCAAAGCGATTCCTAGGTGGTAGTTTTGACAATCATTTGAAATAAAAAATCTATCCTTTTATCAGCCTATCATATATGTGTGTGTGTATCCTCACAGCTTTCTGCATTTCATATTCAACAGGTTAGAATAAATTAAGTACAACTTTATCTGTATTAAATCAATTGCAACTTTATCTTCTCAATGGAAATTTCATTATACCACTATATTAGAACTTTAGCTGTCAATCATTTCCATTTTAACCATATATCATTTGTGTGAAATTCTTTTTGATGAAAAATTATTATTATTATTATTATTGCTACTGTTGTTGTTAGTATTATTATTAGTAGTAGTAGTAGTGGAAATAAAATTTGAAGAGGCTTTACCATAGATTGTACTATACAAGTTGCTAATTTTTGTTGTAGTAGTGGTGGTGGAAACAGAATTTGAATTGGCTTTACTGTAGATTGTACTATACAAGTTGCTAATTTTTGTAATATAAACATACATGTGTCAGAACTTTTGAAGTGATATTTTCTGTTATCAATTTATTGATAATGCCATCGTGTTACTTGTTGTTCTTTGTCTCTATCTGTTTTTTTATTTTATAAGCCTGTAGAGGTTGTTGAGAATCCAGTTGTTACACTGTTGACAAATTAAAGATTGTTTTTTAGTAAATAGATTTTGTAAATTTTTTATTTTATTCTGTTATAATATGTTATATTGTCTTTTATAGGTTTGTTAATGGTGGATGTGTATGATATGGAGTTTGAAAGAATATTTGTGGAAATTTATTGTTGATTTGAATCTCGTTCCAACACAAACCAAATGTTGAAATAGGAACAAAAACAATTTTATAACTTTGTATTATTTGTTCTTAAACACTGGAACAAGAATTGTCATTTTCCCAGTTTTTCCATTCCAGGACTGCAAACTTCATTTTCATTACTTAATTCTATAGAAAAACAAACAAAAAAGGTCTAATTTTCTTTGGTAAAGGAAAGCAACTCCTTTCTTTTTCTTTGGGGAACCTACCCTCTAGAATGTGGCCATTCTTTAAGGCCCCATTTATCCCATAAGGATGTACCAAACCAATATTGGGAAATGCCAAATTCAGTTTCAGTGCACTAGATTTTCATGCTGATCAGAATTACATAAATCTTATTTGAACAGAGGCATGGCTTATCTTCACAACGAGCCAAATGTCATAATTCACCGAGACCTAAAGCCAAGGTGAGTTGATTTCTGCATCTAATTCTGGTGGGCACATAAGCATGTCATTGCTTCATTTCTATTCTTCAGTTGGTATATTGAATTTTATATTTATCTGCGTGAAATGGAGATCATTTTAGGAATAATAGATTCTTAAACAAACTTGACCCTTACCAATTTCACAAAATTTCTTTTTTTATTTTATTTTCTTCCTCTTTCTTTAATCATGCAACTGCGTGCTAATCATTTTTCTATATGTCTGTTAATATTAGGAATGTTCTTTTGGTCAACACCGGCGCCGACCATTTAAAAGTTGGAGACTTTGGACTGAGCAAGCTCATCAAGGTTCAGAATTCTCATGATGTGTACAAAATGACTGGTGAAACAGGAAGTTGTGAGTGTCTGACCATAAAATTCTCTTGAATTAATATGATTCTTATATACTTTTTAACTTATTCTTTCCTTGTCAATTGATGGGACAAATGAAAGACCGATACATGGCTCCTGAAGTTTTCAAGCACCGGAAATATGACAAGAAAGTTGATGTTTTCTCTTTTGCAATGATACTGTATGAGGTAATATTTGGTTTTGATGAAAACTGGAAATGAGATGTAAAGTACGTTTAACAACATCTAGTTCATGATATCCTTAAATTGTGCAGATGCTTGAAGGAGACCCGCCATTGTCTAATTATGAACCTTATGAAGCAGCTAAATATGTGGCAGAAGGACAGCGGCCTATGTTCCGTGCAAAAGGATATATTACTGAACTGAGAGAGTAAGTCAAGCTACATCTTTGGTAGTGTGTGTATATATATATATGTGTGCTAATGGAATTATGGGATCTCTTACCTACTACCTCTCTCTAGAAAACTAATAGGAACTTTTTAATGGAACAAGTTAAAATGGAAATCATCTCAGGTGGACCTTGAAGCTCTTGTGTTAGTGTTGGTTGCTCATCTCGTACCACACCAAGACTATTGGGGGTTGGCTCACCAATTTGAAAAAGCAACCCATCATACCTCCAAGGCACTCTCTGTGATTTAGGCATATAAGATATCAAAATAGCATAATCCCCTTCAACCTGTAAGTTAGAGAGGCAAAAAACCCTGGCTTGTAGCATGCTTTCTATAAGGGCTAAAATCTCTACCTCAATGGCTAAATCTTCACCTGCTGGTTTTGAAAAAGCTCCCACCATTAAACCATTATAGTTATGATCACCCCTCCAATTCCCAATTGACCTGGATTACCCAATGCATAATCATCGAAATTTAACTTGAATGAGCCAAAGAAAGGTGGAACCCAAATAGGGAACAACTTCCTTTCTAACCCTTTCAATCTACATATTATTTCCAATCAAGTTGTAGAGCGTTGAGATGAATACCCTTAATAGTTGTAGTAGAGGCCTAGAAAAAATGTAAATTTCCTTCTTCTTTTTTTTCGTCTTGTGAAACATCCATCTCTATCCTCATTTTATAGAGATGGGATTATTGAGTGTCATCATATTGTGCCATGAAAGTTAGCCAACTTTATGGATATTCATCAATCACATATTGCATGAAAGTACTTCACTGATACCATCCTCTCTAGTAATATTTAATATTCATCTTCAGTTTGTCCTCTACAAGTGTCTAAAGGGTAATGAAAATTGTAATTTTTTTTTGTCTCTATTATTTAATCTTTACCATCTTTGTATAGTTCTAGAATAAATTTTTGACCCCTCTAATTTTTTTATTAAACTGTTGTCCTTATTTTATTAGGGAAAATGCTGGTTGCACTATCACTTTTATCACTATTTTTACCACCTTGTTAGATGGAACATGGTGATTGAATGTGACAAAAAAAGTGGATCTATTAAATCAGGTAATAAAAATGATGGTGCATTAGAGCACCATCATATCACCAGAAAACAACATAAACAAATGAATTTCAACTTAAATATGTCTACTAGGCTTATCACTCTTCATATTATTCCTAAGACTAACTACTACTACATCTACGTCCTATATCTCTTTGTTCATGTCAATATTTGTACTTGAACATGGAACCTTTCCCTATCCCTACCCTAACCACTTGCCACTTGAGCTAGGCCTCAGGGCATTCATTATGTAACGACCTTAGATACATTCATTCATCCATATATATTTACATACATTTGTATGATGGGGAATATATTAAGCTCCTCCTTCTTCTCTACTAATTTTTTAATTAATAACCCGAGGCCTTGTATGGATACACTTCTTGTTTTTCATTTTTTTAAAATAGAAACTTCTATATCAAAAGTAAAAACTCTTGTACAAAAAGTATATAACTTACCTTATATCCTTCAAAATTGTTTTAAAAAATTTTAAAAATTGAAATAGAAAATTTTTTAATACCTCAAACTTTTTAATCAGTTTTAGAAATCATTAACTTTTCAATGTAAATCTATACAAGTTCTTATATTCTAGATAGAAGTTACTGCTATTTTTTACTTATTAAAAACAAAAAATAGGAAGTGCATCCAATTACACACTAAGGAAGTGGCTTTATTTCCCATTCTCTTTGAATGAAACTGAACTAGTCTTATATTTCTGTTTCCTTTCGAACTCTTTGTGCGACCAGTCTTGCTGCATTCCATGGCAAATGAATCAGAGGTTGTTACCATATACTTTGTGTGACTCTACTATTGGATCTGTATTTCTATATGCTATATAAATTCTAACAATTGGTATGCTAATCTCTATTGAAATAAATACTTGTTCAGAGGAACAATGCTTGGCCAATGGCATAAATCGAAGATGTTTATGAAATATATTACCTTGCTTTAGGGTAGAAGGAATATTACCTGTACTTCATATAAATACACAGAAAAAAAAGGAGAAAATAAAAAGGTAAAAGAAAAAACTGGTTCTGATTTCTATTATATATAATGTTTTTAGGTTGACAGAGCAATGCTGGGCTGCTGACATGAACCACAGACCATCTTTCTTGGAAATTCTTAAGAGGCTTGAAAAGATCAAGGAAATTCTACCACCGGATCATCACTGGAACATATTTACTGCATAATACATGAGAGATGACATTTTTCAGATATGTAGATGATTATATTGCCATTTCTAACAGTCACCTCCCGTAATCCTAAGTGTGCAGATGGATGTATGAAAATACTGAACAGGTAAGCGTGACAGAGTGGCGATGTTCATTACTGTTTTTAGTTACATTCTGTGTTTTTTTTCTTGATCTTGAACCAGCTTGTCAAGGAGCCTCGTCTAAATTAGTTTATTAGAAAGGTACCATCCTCTAATCAGCATTCCCTCTTGTTTCCACTTAATTGTATGCATTATAATTGATAATGATTACCCTCAATGGGATGGTAAATATTCTATGTGATATACTATTTTATAATTCTCCTCGAATAAGTGAGCCATTTTTTTTTTGTTTTTTGTTTTTGTTTTTTTTTTTTTCCCTTCTGCTGTTAGATTCTCTGGAAAAATGCTGGATTTTAGGTCCTTTTGTGATCATATGGTTTGCGTGGGTATATTCCACACGCTCAACTCTATCTGATGTTTTTAGGGCAAATTTTCAGTAGTAAACTGGTGCATAGGGCATTACACAGTTTTATGAGACATTCCTGAGCAACATTGATCAAGTGCAATGTGAGTTTTTGAGCAACAAAAAAATAATTTTCCAGCACAAGAATAATTTCCCCACACAGAGAAAGGATAAAAAACAATGAAGGAGATGGTAAATAATTATATTAAATTTGTCACACTACACTTTCTATTATTTTTTATATCAATAAATAATTATGAAAACCTAATTATAATAAAAACTAAACTCCTACTAATATTAGGATTCCGAGTCCTAAGAAGAATCAAACTCTAATAGTAATAATTCTAATATACATACTAAATACAATCTTGGTTTAATTGGGATTCTTATACTATCTTCCTTAAACCAAAATTTTTAAATTTCATCATACTCATCATCTTCTTCAACTTGAGCAATGTTTTTATTTTGATTGGTTTTGTAAAGTTGTCTATAACTTGATTATCGGAACAACAAAACTCAAGCATAATAAAAAAATCAAACATAATTTCTGTCTTTCATCAAATTACAAATATAGTGAAATTTGATGTCAATGTATTTGTTTCTTCCATGAAAAACTGGATTCTTAGTCAATGTGATTGTTGATTTATCATCACAAAAAATCTTTGTGGGAACTTCTTGAGCATGATTTAAGTCAAAAAGCATTTGACGCAACCATGTTATATGAGTGGCACCATTGGTAGTTGTAATATACTCAACTTCTATCATTGACAAAACAACTACCTGGTGTTTCTTTGATAACCAAGAAAAAACTCCCAAATTGAGATTAAATTGATAAACTAAAGTACTTTTTTGTTTTTCTACATCACCTACTCAATCACTATTTATGTGTTACCATATGCATAAAAAGTACCATCACTTTGCATTTCTTTAATGTATCGTAGGATACATTTTACTGCTTGCAAATGGAACATCAATCCTATATCTATTATCTCAAATTGATTAATCATTACTTCTTTGACTTCTACAATCATTTTCAATTTATGACTAGTGATAATTAAATCATCCATATATAAACACAGAATAAGAATGTCACTTAACATTAAATTTGACATGTAAAGTGCGTTCATAAGGAGATTTTTAAAATTCATTCTTCACGAGATAGGTATCAATACGTGTGTACCATGCTCTTATTATCTACGTTAATTTATATAAAACCTTATTTAGCTTATAGACCTTTTTCTTCTTACCCTTTTATCACGTATCCTTGAGGTTATTCACATAAACATCTTCTACTTCACCATTCAAGAAAGATGACTTCACGCCCATTTGAAAAAAAAAAATCAATTGTTTTGTGCAAAGAGAGAATCATACAAAAAACATATACAAATACTTCAAAATAATCAATACTTGGTTTCTATTTGTAATCTTTTGTCATCATTTTTGCTTTGAAGTGATCAACTTCTCCATTTGTCTTGTACTCAATTTTATACACTCATTTGACACCAATTGACTTCTTCGAATTAGGGAGATTAGTAAGTTCACAGTTATTATTTTTCTTAATAAAATGAATTTCTTAATTCATAACTTTAAGTCAACTATCATTTTAAGCAGCTTCACCATAACCTAATGGATCAAAATTTGTAAATAAAATAAAACTCATCAATTCTTCACCTATTAGGTCATTATCATCACCAACCACATAATCTTGCAAGCTTATAGGTAAAACATGTTGACGTTGTGGACACCTTGATAACTTTACCAAAGAGTTATAATTGGTGTAGTAGTAGGTTTCATACTTTGATCTTTACTTTGCTCTTCAAAATGAATTTGAACACTTGATGGTCTTTTTTCATTAAAGGACCAATCACATGCTACTTGCTTATCAAAAATCACATCACAACTAACAATAGCCTTTTTGATTTGTGGATTATATAATTTATAGCCTTCTTCTATCACTTGGTTATAACCAATATGAATGCACTTTTCACTTTTATCATCAATTTTTTTTTTATATATATAATGCATCAAGCACATTTAACATATGAGATGCAACCAAACACCCTTATATGATCAAATATTAGGCTTCCTATGACTTCAAGCTTCTTATAGGGTCTTTTCATATGCACTTTTAGTGGGCATCTATTTTATAAATAAACTGCTTCAACCTAAAAATTTTTTAAGTGCAACATACACCTCACCATTCATAGGAAGAAGCTTGAGTTATCCTCAAGTCTGGAATCAAACATTCTACACCTTGCCTACCCATTTGTAGGTCTTCATAAGAATGTCCCATACATTTTTTACCATGGTTGCATTTGCAATCTTCTTAAAAATAGGTGGTTCAATCAACTAACAGATGTATAAGCAAGCCTTCAAAATTTTCTTTTTCGAATTCACCAAATTGCCTTTTTGTACTTCTGTAAGTTGTGCTTGATCTGGTAGTACCACAAATCTTTGATCTATTACTCTCCAAATATCTTGACGCTCAAATAATAATTGTATCTGGATACTCCAAAATTCAATACTTTTTTCCATCGAACTTTAGAAACTGAGATTGAATCACATTATTATTGCATCTTTAATCATCAAGCTTTGATATCAAATACGAGTAATAAAAAATAATTGTTCCAACACAAGAACAATTTCTCCACATAAAAAATAAAAAAGATAAAAAAAATAAATAAAGAATATGATAAATAATTATATAAAATTTATCACACTACACTTCCTATTATTTTTATTGTATACATATGAAAAATTACAATAAAAAATAAACTCATAATAAAATTAAGATCTCAATCATAAGAAAAATCGAACTCAAATATTAATAATTATAATATACCAGTGAACCACAATTTTGGTTTAATTAAGATTCTTAAATATATGGATGGGCGAAAAGATGAGAAAGTACTAGATGAACACATTCCTGAGCAACACCTAGAGACCCAAGCCGGCGGTATGTGCATCGTGGTTTGGCGGCTTTGGCCATATCAAATGGAATGAAAACTGCGAACAAAATTCCAAGTCATGAAAAACTCATGAAATGTAAAAGTTTGAGATTAGAGCCCAAAGAAATATGGCCGGCGACATATAAGAATTATGATTCGAAGTGAGGATTATGGTTGTTTTCTGGAATACATCGATGCGCTAGACCTATTGCTTCTAGTTAAGTTGTCATGCCCTAAATAAGCTCGGGCATTCAGATATATGTTGGAGCATAATGCATGGCCATGTAATGCAGCCCAGAGGCAAGCACAGGACATGTTTTTATTACACCAAAATTATAGCCTTATACCGATATATATATATATATATAAATTAAAAATCAGGAAGTTTGTTCATGATGATACTATACAGTTTTTTTTCCAACCTTTGTTCATGGGCAATGATACCTTTAATCACTTCACACCACACTCAAGAGAAACAATTGGGACAAACTGCCGTTCAAACACAAGGAATTTTCTGGAACACTATAATGAAATCTATGTCATTGAACCCCCACAATTTATCTGTCATCTTGATCAAATACTTTTTTCCTTTTGAATTATTGAAAGATTTTACAAGAGCAAGTGAAAAAAAAGTAAGAAAAACTTGTCTACAAGTGCACTAGAGGAGTTTCTTCCTCTCAAAAAAGTTCTTCAAGTGCCATAGTTGCAAGCCCGCCACTGACAAACAAACAAATAGTGAAAGAAAACTCAGCCATGCCATTCTTGAGTTAGTTGCTTGGTTAAGCTCCTGCATTTCTTCTTCCCTGGAAAAAGCATCGAACATATGCAACATTGCAAATGATATCAGAAAAGAATGTTCTTTTCAGGGCTCCGTTAGGACCTCAGACAGTGTGAGAGACAGGATGGGGAAAGGATAAAGGAAATAAAACAAAACTAAGTGGAAAATGGTAAATAAATTTGAGCTCAATAATTAATATATATATATATTAATTATTCCTCAAATAAAAATATATATATATATAGTTTAGTCTCGTTAAATTGTTTAAGAGAGGAGAAATGTTTTTCTTGCCTTCCTCGAAGATAAAACATCTCTTCGTGAATTGACGTAACAGTGTCATACAACTTCTTCAGCTCTAATTCCATCACCTGTTTATTGCAAGACATGATCCAGCATGATATTCTTTACATAATTTGATTATAGAATTTACATCATTGTACAATCAACAACATGAGGTGAGAACACTGAGAACATATTTATTCAACATAACTTTCTGAGAATATAATCATTAAAAAACTGTAGAAGGATTAAGTCAATCCAAAGCAACACCATAGGACTAGGACTCCTAGAAAGAAGCAAGATCAAGATAAACATGGAAAATCAGAGAACCAGTTTGCTTCATTATCAAACCTGAGATATCAACTTTCAGGGTCAAATACTTCTTGGGCAGTTGGCAAATCACCACAAAAAACAGAAAGAGGAGTCATCAAATGAATTTTAGTGATCAGGAGAAATCACATGATATAGAGTGCCTAAAGAGTAAAGAAGTAATTTATCTGTATGACAAATAAAGCCCAAAGAGCAAAGTTGTAATCTGTCTATATTTACAAATGAAACAAGTAGCAAACTGGTATAATGGCACCACTAAGAACACACAGAAAGAATACTATCCCAACAAAAGGCGCATGTGACATGCAGTTAATAAGAAAATGCACAGATACTGTTATCATGGGAGGTAACCAAGAGACACAACCATTTCTTTTCCTTATCTTTTTAAAATTTGTGGTAAGCAACAGAGCAACTAAATTAATTGGAAAAATAGTGGATTAGAATGCTATTCACAAAATCAATGGCATGTTCATATTAATATGGTTGGCATCAAAAAAAGAATGGGAAATAACCCACAAACTAAGGGCTTTGTTGGAATTTGGAGCTTTTGATATGACATTTTGAAGACTATATTTTTTTTATTTATTTAATTTTTGACCTCTCAAGTTAGAACTTAAAACTTTTGGTATATAAACCATTGATGGTTTGATACAAGTACGTTGACCAGTATCATATTTTGACTATTTCTTGCAATGTATATGTATTTAACATATGTATACATAATTCTTTTCCCTATCTATTGGCTAATGTGCAAAAGAACTTACAATACAAAACAAGGTATGAAAACATTGATGAAGAGACAATATACTTTACAATGAGTTGAGGCCCTTTTTTTAGGGGCTTTGTTAATATATCTCTAGTTTACATATAAAAAGAAACATTAAGTTCAAAACTATGGATACTACTACATCACCCTATAGCCTTGGATAAAGTTGTAAAGACCTACCACACGTAGAGGAGGTGGGCGGAGAGGGAGCAGGGTTATTCGTATGGGTCTTAGATTCCAATATCAAGATGTACTTCTATATGTATAGAAACAAGACAGTTCTATTGCAACTGCTACTAAGCTTTATATGAGTAAGTAGACTCGAAAGCTGATGGGCATTAAATTTAACCATGCTATCTATCAAGGGCCACCACTTATCTTAATAATGGAACTCTTCTAAAACAGTAGCCTACTTGATTATGGGACTGATTACATTCCTCATCTTGTCCTCCTGTCATAAACTTCCATGTAAACCTAGTTAATGTAAAGGAAATTATAGTTGAAAAAAGTGTGTAACCTCAAATACCCCTTGGCCAACAAAAGCCCCCTCCTCTCTTTTGGTGATATACCCAATCTCAGAAACTGAGACTCATCCCCCTAGAAACACCAAGTTGATCAAAAGATGACTACGCAAACACCTGTGCCACAATGCTTGAGCCTTAACTATGGAATTTGCACTTTTTACACTAAAAAATGCTCCAAGATAACATCAACTAAAGCATTTCTCCCAAGATTCCGTGAAATCTAGATATATTTACAGTCTCTTGGTTTCCCATCCAGCTGAATAGTAGGTACCAAAAAGAAAAACAAATTCACTGAGCTTCATCACCTGGACTATCTGATCAAGAATACAACCTATTTTCACACATTTTTTGAATATGATTATCTAACAAAGCAATGAGAAATCAGTTTAGATAATTAGAGTTCTGGGTCATGGATGGATAATCCTTTTCTTCTTCTCCTTTTTTTTTTTTTTTTTTTTTTTGGAGAAAATCACATTATTAATTTATGAAGGCCGTTACATACTCCACCCCAGGAGGGGCGGACTGAACCAGCCTCAAACCTGGTTTTCAGTTCTCAATAGCCAGAGCCATAACCATGGCTTGCGTTATTGCTAAACAAAGAATGGCTGCACAAAATCCATTAATGAAGGCAAGAATTGGTCCCAATGAATAAAGGTCTAACACTCCTAATCCAGTTCCCAAGTTGCATGTCGCAATCAAACCAGTTCATCACATCTTTCAGAATCCTAGAAGACTACCAACTTTTTTATAAATATATTTTTTAGAAAAATCCAATCAATTCACAATTATTTGGCATATACAAGAAGACAAGAAGAGAAAGAGGCAAAGTTTCACAGAAATGCAATCCGAAAAGTCAGAAACTTACGTCGACCTGGCCTTTCTTGGCAACATTGGACCAGTCCTTGGCGGCCACTCCCGTTTTCCAATCTAAATCAATGGTCAACGTCAAGGGCGGCTTGTGATACACAACCCAAAAACAAGCCATATAGTCCCCGGCCTCGGCCGCCGGAAAAGCGAACTGGCCAGAATCAACATGATCCGCATAGTGATAGTTATTGCCATAGGCAGAAGTCACCTAGAAAGAGAAAGAAGCAGAATAAGAGAGAGGATTGAATTTGGGAGATGGGTTAGGAAGAAGGAAGAAATAGCGCACCCGAACAGTGACTTTATGTGAATCGGGAATAGGATAGCCGTCGTTAGGGTTAACGACAGAGTATTTGCCGACGGTCATGGAATCGGCCTTGATGTCTTCAGCAATGCATTTGGTGTGGCCTGATTGGAGTTCAAATCGAATGGATTGGACGCCCCCGAGTAGAAACCCTAGATTCAGAATCACCCCTGCTACTACACCAATCATCATCTTCTTATTCATGATCATGGCTTATGGATTTTCTAGAGAGAGGAGGAAGACGAGGGTGATACTGATTGATTCCACAGGCAAAGAATAATCATATAGCTGCCTTCACACGTAGAGGTTTTTGTCTTTTCTCTTTTACGCCTTCATTTTTCATACCATCACCATCTCATATTAATTACCTATTGCCCAAGATTGCAACAAATGAATCCTTTATGAAGATATATTATTGTAATTTTAATAACCACATTACCTATTATCCAAGAATGCAATAAATGAATACTTTATGAAATAATTTTATTGTAATTTTAATAACTTTTTTATTTTCAATGTATTATTTATTGTAAAATTAAACAAATTTCTGTTTTATTGGTTATGTATAAAAATTAGCTTCATAAAACTCATAAACAATATCACTTTATATAAAGATCAAAAATAAAATTTTAAAAATCTTTTTATAGATGCCCAACCATTTAAATATTATCCCTCATGATTTTAAAATGCGTTTACAAAATTAAAAATAAATTCATATTTATATAGTGTCAGAAAAAAACTTTCTCTCATAAACATCCCTCTACACAACGTTTGTGTCCCATTGAATTATGGTGTCAAACAAGCTGACACCCCTCATAAGGCCAAATAAACCCCTACACTAAGGTTGAGCATCGACTTATATTTATATAGCATTAGGAACTTCCTCCCCTATTTGATGTAGGATATCACAAACACCTCTTCATGTAGACACAACGTCTTTGTTGTGTCCCTTAGTATTATGAGGCCAAATAGATAAACACCCCTCACATGGCCAAACAAACCCCCCACGTGCTTTAAAATGCGTCTGTAAAGTTAAGAATAATTCATACTTATATAGTGTCAAGAACTTTATCCTCTATTTGATGTCGAACATCATAAACACAACGTCCTTATTGTGTCTTATAGGATTATAAAGCTAAATAGATAAACACTCATCATGGCCCCAAACTCTAATACCATTTGCAACATTTCATACCCCAACCATATAAATATTGTTTGTTTTAGTCCTAAATAGGCCCTCACAACTTTTTTTTTTTTTATTTCTTCTCTATCCAATGTGGGATATCGCAAACACTTTTCATACAAACACAATGAGTGCACCCAAATAGATAGACACCAATCATGGGGCCAAACAAACCCCCACATCGGGGTCAAGGACTGACTTTGATAACCATTTATGACTACCTGCACCTAATCTTGTGGATATTGTCTACCTAAAGGATTTTCACGGCTTTAAAACACGTTTATATGATTAAAAAGAGTTCATATTTATATAACACCAAAAACTCTCTCTTATCCGATGTGAGACATCACAAACATAAAATCAACATATACTGCTAAGGGAATTTGAACCTAAGACAAAACATTTAGGTGGAATATGTAGCAACCATTGGAGCAAGCTTACGCCATTATAACTTAAATCGAACAATGGTATCAAAACCGATCCCACAAGGGGTTGTTTGGTCCCATAGGGGGTGTTTGTTTGTTTGACCTAACAATTTCATAGGACACAATAAAGACGTTGTGTTTGCATAAGAGTGTTTATGATATCCTACATTGAATAGAGAAAAAAAACTTTTCATATATTGCCCTCTCCACCTTTTCTTTGGCTCCTCCCCATGCTTTTTATTTTATATGTTCCATTACAAATTACCACCTCAGGGATAACCTTTGGGTTAAAATACTTTTTGTTTGATTATTGCAAGAATTTTACAATACGAAGAAAATTTGAGATTTTGAAGAAATGAAATATGTTTTTCAATAAAAACATTAGGTTTGTGTGAGAATATTTTCAAAAAATGTTTTTTTTTTTGAAAACTCATATATAAAAAAAAACTATTTTTCATACTTTGAGTTCTTGAACAAAAATTTAATCTTGAAAAAAACTATTTTTAGAAAGGTTTTCAAACAAGTCCTTAATTCCTTTCCGAGCCAAATGCTAATTAAAGTTCAAAGTTATAGGACGAAGCTTGTTCTAAGCTAGATTGGTACATGCCCTTATTTGTATGATTGTATAAGTTGAATTTATTTTAAGGGAAAAAAATCTTATCACATTTAAAATGTGGGAATTACAAAATGAACCAACATAGCTCTTCTAAGGTAAAAATGATTTTATAATTAATCAAAAGTTTCCATACAAAAGAAATTCTTCAATAAACCCTAATTCTTTCTAGGTAAATTAGTAAATTAATGATTTACTCCTATACTAAATTGATAAATATGCTTAGGAAATCCATGGAAAAAAAGTCAATGATTTTGTTTGTAGGTAAATGTGGGTTTTCTTGTTCACAGATAGGGGTCGGTTTGACTTATTTATTTATTTTTTGGAATATGGGGATGAAAAAGGCAGGCCAGATCACCAAAACATGGAAAAGATTGGACGTATAGTTTGAATGAGATATGAAATATTTTTGCATGTAATTTTAAACTACCTAAAAATTAAAATATTCCACTATTGTTATTATTCAATACTCTGTGCTTTCCGTCTAAGTGAAGCTTTTTGTGATCAACAATTTGGACTTTAGGACTAGAGAGGCTATCATTCCTCATAATTTCCCCGGAGTTTTTATAAATTATTTATAGTATATATATAAAAAAAATTGATTAAAAGGAATAAGATAATACCTATATTTGAAAAAATAATTTTAATGTTGTCATGTTTTTAAATAACAATATTAAAATGTGGGTAGGTGGTTTTTTTTTCTTTCTTTAAATACTTATAAAAAATATATATATTTTTAATAAATATATTATAAATAAAAATATTATCAAATACAGCAGATTTAATTCATTTGCCACCCAACCACCTTTCCAAATATGATATTAATTTGATTTTTTTCTTTAAAAACATTTAGAAAAAGACGTAGTTGTAGCATTGTTTCATTTGAAAGATTCTTGTAGGCTTCAATCTGTGCGGCTGCCCATCTTTTTCTCCTACTTATCTCAATCCTCTAATCTTCTTCCAAAACAAACAAATTCCAAATGGCAAAAACAATGAATCGATATTTCCAATTTACAGCCTCGAAAAATAAAAATAAAAAAATAAATATTTAATGACATAAATGTGAAGATGGGCATTGAGGCTGTTGGTGAAGCGAGATGAATGACAAAAGAAAAACAACATGAACGTCCGTATCCTCGCTTTCCAAATTGGGTTCATCAAGTTAATTAATTAACTACAAAAATTACAAAAAAGCCAAGTGTTGGAAACTTGAAAGTACGAACAAACCCAAATCATCGGAAGAATCGGAGCACGAATTGAAGCTGGGTTTGTGGCCAGGTCGGCGATCTCGGCCTTCAAAATCGGAGTCCTCTCCATCTCAACCCAGCCAAACACCCCCTAACATATCTTCCATTTTCAGAATAAGAGAAGAATATTTCCCCAGAAAAGGAAAAAAAAAAAAAAACAGAACCAGAGAGAAAAGAATTGGGCGGTGGAAATTTTTTGGCCTGCCGGACTTATTTATTTTTGTTTTGCCTTTTGGCTCGTGAATTCCACCTCCCCTTTCTCCAGGTTTCTGCCATTGGTTGTTCGGAAAGTCCGGTTTTCTAGGGAGAATTTACTAAAAGGTTACAGTGTCGATCTTGGTGGAGTTGGTTAATTGAGTTAGATTTTGTGTAGTTTTTTTTGAAGATTTGTCTTGTATTTTTGGTGGAGCTAGGGCTCTTGTTGTGGGATTCCGAGACTTTTTGTTTTTGTTGATGTGGGGTTTGATGTGTTGCTTCGGATTGAGTAAAATTGGAATTGGTGAGAAGTAAAAGGTTTCGATGAAGTGGCAATGAAGTGTGTAGAAGAGAAATGGAGGTTAGATCTGAGGGTAGTTTACAGGTGAGGTGCGATAAGCTTCCAGCTCCGGTGATTCCAAGGACTCGTCTTCAGGTGTGGTTTATTCGTGTGTGCTCCAGCATTTTGCTATGGACGTGTCTGGTGCAGTTGGTTGCAGTGGGGGAGCTATGGCATCCGCGTTTGCTAACTGGAATATCATCCCACTTATCTCGGATAACTCCGTATCCGTTGCACGTCGAAAAGGCTATTTTATCGCCTCCTCCTCGTCCTCTCCCTGCAAGTGAGTTCCCTTCCTTTTCGATTTGCTTCGAAACCTTGAAATCGAGTTAAATTCTGAAAATTCAAGAGGATTTTTTTAGTTCTACTTGTAAAACTATGAATGTGCTATGGGAGTTTATTAATTTGGCTCATCAATGTGTTATTCCCATTGCTAAAATTGTCGCAAATGGCAATATTAAGATTAATTGAAAGTGGGTGGGTGTGGCTGTTTCAGTTATAAATCGAGAATTCCATTTATCAACTGTGTTTTAGGCTTGATTATCACAATTCTGTTTTTGCAGCTACTGTTCTCTATCTGAAAGGTTCGTGGGACTAGGCAAACCCTAGTGTGTAACACTAATGATACTATCTTTAGATGGCACCATTGTTTATAGATCCCATCATATTTTGTAAAGGGTGTCACTATACCCAGGGATTTTTAGAGAGTTAGACCTAGTCCAGAGATTGGCTGCTTTTCTTAATGGACTTGTTAGCATGGGAGCAAAACTTAAAGCATTCACTAATTAAATGATAGGAAGATGAAGAGGACTATGTGGTTTTAACTTTTTCTTGCTAATTGCTGTTTGTCAACTTAATTATGCCTCTCAATGGTGTAGCTGTTGTTGTTGTTGTTGCTGTGACTGTTGCCTCTTTCATCTTACTTTTATCCTACATCATTTATTCATCTTTACATGATACAGTGAAAAGAAATGAAATGAAATGAAATGGGCGATTACACAATAGCTGGCCCGACAGTATGTCCACGAATAACCTCATTTTCCTTTCTCAACTTATTCTCCTTCATATATAATCCCACATCTTACATCCTCGCATGAGTAGTATGTACATATCTAGTTTAAAGAATGTGAAGTTGGTAGATTTCACCAAAATCCATCATTGAAAAATGATTTATGAATACTTTGAATTGGTAAATCATACCATTACTCTCTTTGTGTTAGATAAAAAATGAGAAGGGACATGCGAATTTGTTATGCTAGTTTTGTTGACCATAGGAATTAATGGGAACATCTTCTACAGGTTCAGATATTCATGATAAAGGTCTAATTGGTTTAGATGTCAATGTATTTCTTATTCAACTAAATTTCTAGATATTTTACCTCATATCATTCATGCTTTTCATTGAGGGAATTGTTAAAATTTTCCTTTGCAAATATAGCCTTAGCACCTGAAGTTTTGTAGGGAGCTACCAAAGCAATGGTTTTCTTAGAGTTTCTTGCAATGGGGGCTTGAACCAAATGCGGGCTGCGGTTTGTACTTCTTGTTTTGTTTTTTCTTTCTCTGTTTTCCTTATTTTTTGTTTTCTTATTAACTGAGTCATTGTGGCATTTCAGATCTGTGACATGGTCACTGTTGCTCGGTTTTTGAATCTCACTCTAGTAGTCCCAGAACTTGATAAGACATCTTTCTGGTCCGACCCTAGGTATTTTCCTTTTCTAGAGAAGGCAACTTTTTTCCTTCTTATATCTGCTTTAAAGTTGTGTGCTTATAGAATCTTTCTACAGTAATTTTGAGGATATCTTTGATGTGAGACATTTCATTGAATCACTAAGAGATGAAGTTCGCATTGTCAAAAGGCTGCCTAAGAGGTTCAGCAGGAAGTACGGATACAAGCAACTTGCCATGCCCCCTGTCAGCTGGTCAAATGAAAAATATTACTCTGAACAGGTTTGCTCTTTAATTTGTTTCTGATTAAGAAAAGAATATTATCATTCAGAGAACTCATCCCTTGTGCTTCGATTATTTTCTGAAAAGTTGATAACTTTGCTAGGCAATAATCATTTTGGAAGATATATGATGTGATTCCACACTCAACATTTCGTTCTTCTGGATGTGCTGTTAATTCTTTCCTTTTTTTTCTCCTGTATTTCATGTCCTTGATTATCCCTTATGTTTGGCCTCACATCTCCTCAAAATCTAAATTTGTAGCCTCCCGTGACTTGAAGCTGGGACATTTACCATGAGTCTAGGGTTCTGCAAAGGGAATGACGTGCTGATTCTATCAATTCTTCTTGCTTTATAAGCTCTATTAGAAACGGATAGTTAAATTTTTGGTGTTTTGGAAACTATGCTTACCTTTGCTTCTGTCTTTTTAATTTAGAAAACCATGCAATTATGGTGAGCTAAGCTGACTGCTGTCTTGTACTGCTATACAAGGTTTGCTTGGTTGAGTTTAGTTCAAGTTTGGACCAAGCTTGAACTATTTGCATGGATAAGCTCAAGCTTGATCCAACCAGGCTTGGAAATTATCATGCTTTAAGTTTTTCTTTTGCATCAGAGTTCAGCTCTTCCACCTTTACTAATGCAATTTAATGAATAAAATTACCCTAGTAATTTGATTTATTCCTTGCCACATGTAATTGGCTTTGTATTTCTAACCTTTTAAAAGTGTTAGATCAGTTGGTAAGGTTTTTTAGGGCTTATGTTACAGCAGCTGCATGATACCTACCTTTACTGTTCATAAACTTGGTTTATTAGGTAATCAAATTTGAAACTTAAACTTGAGCTTACTTTAGGTATTATTGTAGTAAAACCAAACTTCATAAAAATAAAAGGAAAAAAATGACAAAAATGCAATTCTTGACCCATGCCTAAGCTATTTATGACATCTGATTGTTAGGAACCTCAAATTATTCCATTCCTTGGCTTTGGGTCTCGTAGGGTTTATTATCTGTTCCTAAGGCTCTTTAGATCTGACGCAATGAAAAACTATGACAATAAAAACCAAAATAAATATTAGATCTGGAGGTTAGAACACATACTTGTGATCTGAATGTTTCTAGATCATTTCTAAGTGAATGAAAATGTCGAAAAACGTTGTAGAACTTGTCTACCTGGTGTTCTTCCACTGGATCTTCTCTCACATGGGTCTAGGCATGAGAAAAGTGTGGGCTTTTCTTTACTTCCTTAAGGGTGGCTATAAGTTTTCTCTAGTGGCTCTTTGGAAGACTAAAAATTGCAAAAGCCTATACCCTAAACCCCTAAGGGGGTTTATATAGGGCCCCTTGTGGGTTTAAGTGACTTCAACCCAAATTAGGCTTGAGTCACTTAATTTAGTCCACTTGGATCCTAATTAATTAATTAACCCTAATGGGCTCCAATTAATTAAGTAGTCTAATCAAGAAAATCAATCCATAGGTCTAGTGCAACTTTTTGTTTTTATTAAAATGCCCTTATGCATACTTATGATCTAGAAACCCAAATCCCTCAAATAAAATGTGTTTCCATGAATTAGGAGCTCGAGTGGGGATCATTGGGACCATAGGAGAATACTGACTCCTTTAGAATCCAATTTTGAAGTTGATTCAATACTCCACTAAAGAGAGTCAACTACACTCTGATATCTTATGAAATTAAGATGATGCAAAGTTTGGGTTTTTGACTTATCATTTATTGCATGTAGACTCCCTATGAATTGGTGTCTGTATTGTAATAGGGTAGTGTTATCAACCCATCAAGATTACCTCTCTAATCCGTGAGTTATGGATCCTCCTATTATGTGATCAATTGATATACTTTAATTTATAAAGAACATATGTCAAATTCCAGTTGAGGAATTATTATGACCACAAATTTTATGATCACATGTCCTTTGGATCACCTAAGAGGACACCCTATTTTAATCCCATGAAATATCATGGTTCCTTTGTTGAGAATACCTGTTGCCACCAACTTCAATCAATAGTGACCTGATCCATAAGGAATACATGGTTACTTTAGGGTCTTAACTATAGGTCAAAACTTCTTGTTGATTTTAGTACAAACTCAATATCCTCTCAAAGTTGAGAGTCCATGTAATATAGTAGTTTGGTGAAACATGACAATTTGATAGCCTCATGTAATCATTCACCATAGGTTCTGTCTAATGTGTAACCATACATATTAGTGCACTTACCATAAGAAACCCATTTTGACGATCAAGACAAATCATCCCTCCAATTAGGAGGTAGTGCACTATAACCTGTAATGGATTGCTTAAATCCATGAACTGACCGTGAACTACTTATCATCTTGCAAGAAACCCATGACTTGTATCTTATATGCAATTCCTAATGCACTTAAATTATGTATAATGCAAGTGATATGAGTTTGAATGCTCAAATCAATATAAGTGTAAATAATGGATAGAAAAGTGGAAGCTTATGTTTAACTTTGTTGTATCATGTATTGCTTTTAAGGGCTCTATCCCAACACTAAGAATTACAAATTTTCATCTTTGGAAGGATTACTTGATTAAGCAAAATGAGATTTCCTAAGAGTATCTTCCAAAGCCCAATGAGATTGCTTCTATCTTACAAAGTTCCTTCAATTTCACTTTCCTAACTATGCTAAAAAATCACATAAGGGCCCTCCTCTGCATGTTCAACTACCCTTGCCAATGGAGACCTCGACCAATGAGACAGAGTGTCCTTCACAGAGCTAAGCAAGACACTTTGAACAAAGAGAAAATTGAAGACTGTAAGTTGTGATCATGATATAATTCATTGTTACCAATTAACAAGAGGCTGAATCCTCCTCCTAAGTTGATTGTCATAAGAAGCTTCTCGTGCATGGCTTCCTTAACAAAAATCCACCTTAGAAGGTGCTATAAATGCCTAATTCTCCTTAGTTGGTGTGTAGTCTTGGTGTAAGGCGTTTCTTAGATTGGGCAATGGTGAATTTGAGGGGTGCTATTGGAGGTATTTTAGTGTTTTTGGATAAAAGGGTGCTACAATTGGTTAGGTTGGAAGTAGGGTAGTTTTCTGTTTCATGTTAGTTTCAAAATTGTCTTGAAGTTTTACCAAAGTTTATGGACCAATGCTAAGGAGTAATAGGGAATCTTTTTGGGATGAATTAGGAGCGATTAAGGGGCTTTAGGGGAAGCCTTGGTGTGTAGCAGGTTTCAATTTGATCAAGTTTCCGCATGAACGCAATAGTGGAGGAAGGTTGACTTCAGCGATGCGGAGGTTTTCAGATGTAATTGAGGACTTACGGTTGAGAGATCTTCCTTTGTTGGGCGGTCTTTTTACTTGGAATGGGATTTGAATAACCACTTGCCATTGCGTAAAGGATTGAGAATACCTGGATTTAAAAAAAAAGATCATTTCTTTCTTAAAGTATAGAGTGGTCTCTTCTGTTTTTCTACCTAGTAAGTTACCTCCTTCATTTAGTAGTTCCAACTCTTGGTCTGCTGAGAGAATAGAATGTTTCTGGTACGGGTAGGAAGCTGGTCAACTTCTAGTAATTCCATCCTTTTTTTTGGGAAGTCCAAATTGGATTGGTTCCTTGTATCTGAGGGCTGGGAATCTTATTTCAGCGGAGCAATGCTGTGTGTGCTCCTTAGACCAGTGTTTGATTAAATTTGTATTTTGCTGGATAGGGGAGGGTTACAGAGAGGCCCTGTGCCTTTTCGCTTTGAAAATATGTGGTTATAGGAAGAGGGATTTAAGGATTTAATCCAATCTTGGTGGGAGGGTTTTAACTTTTGTGGTTCCTTCAGTTTTATTTTGGATGCAAAGTTGAGAGCGTTGAAGTTTAATTTGAAACTCTGGAATAGAGAAGTTTTTGGCCAGCTTGGTGTGAGGAAGGCTAGGGCGTTAGAGCAAGTGGCTTTTTAGGATGCAAAGGAACAGTCCTGTGTTTTGTCTTTGGAGGAGGTCCAAGCATGAGAGGGAGTGAGGGAGGAGCATAAGAAGTGGGTTTTGTTGGAAGAAATTTCTTGGAGATTTAAATCTTGGGAGTTTTGGTTAAAAGAGGGGGACAGAAATACTAGTTTTTTTTCATAAGATGACTAATGCCCACTGTAGAAGGAATTTTTTGGCTAGAATTAAGATTAATAGTATGTGGTTTACTGGAGAACAAGCTATTAAGGAAGGGGTGGCTTTAGCTTTTCAGCAGATGTTTTCTACTACAGGGGAATGGCGACCAAGTTTAAATGGTTTGGTGTTTGAAGGTCTTTAGGCTTAGGAGTTTGCTTGGCTGGAGGAGCCTTTCATTGAGGTGGGGGTTTTTCAGGCTCTTTCAGGGTTTAGTGGGGATAAAGCTCTTGGACTGGATGATTTTTCTATGACTTTTTGGAAATTCTTTTGGGATTTTGTTAAAGATGAGGTGATGGACTTTTTTAAGGAGTTCCATGAGTGTGGCAATTTTGAAAAGAGTTTGAATGCCACTTTTTTAGTGTTAGTTCCCAAAAAAGGGGGTGCTCAAGATTTGAAGGATTTTAGGCCAATCAGTTTGGTGGGGGATGGTTTCTATAAGTGGTTGGTTAATAGATTAAAAAAAGTAATTGGGAGAGTGGTTTCTTCAACTCAGAGTGTGTTTGTGGGAGACAAATTTCGAATGCAGTACTTTTTTTTACTGAGGCTATTGATTCCATTTTAAAAAGTAATGAGACTGGTCTTTTGTGCAAATTAGGCATCGAGAAGACGTATGATCATGTAGACTGGTCTTTTCTACTTTTGGGTTTGCAAAAAATGGATTAGGTGAATAGGGTAGTGTGTTTCAACGACTAGATTTTTTGTTTTAGTGAATGACACTCCCTCTGGTTTTTCCCAAGTTCTAGAGGGTTGCATCAGGGGGATCCTCTTTTGTCCTATTTATATGTGATTGCAATGGAGATACTTAGTTGTCTTTTGAAGAGGGTGGTGGCCGGTGGTTTTTTATTAGGTTGTCAGCTGAAGGGTAGATTTGGAGAAGGAATGTAGGTTTCTCATTTATTGATTGTTGATGATACTCTGGTTTTCTGTGAGGCCTCTCAGGATCATATAACTTATTTATGTTGGTTATTTATGTGGTTTGAGGCCATTTCAGGGTTGAGAATTAATTTGGAGGAAAGTGAGTTGATTCTGGTTGGACGGTTGGAAAATGTCGATGATTTACTGGTTAAGCTTCGGTGTAGGGTGAGTAGTCTTCCTTCTTCTTTGGGACTTCCTTTGGGTGCTCTGTTTTAGTCTACAGGAGTTTGGGATGGAGTAGAAGAGTGGTTTTGTAAAAGGTTGTCTATGTGGGAGTGACAATATATTTCCAAAGGTGGGAGGGTAACTTTGCTTCAAAGTACTTTATCTAGTTTGCCTATTTATTTTATGTCTTTGTTTTGTATGCCATAGGTTGTTCTATTGAGGTTAGAATGGATTCAAAGGAACTTTCTTTGGGGTAATGGGACTATGAAGCATAAGCCTCATCTTGTTAAATGGGCGGTTGTTTGTTGTGACAAGAGGAAATGGGGCTTGAGGATTAAAAGTTTTGCACTTCTTAATAATGCACTTCTTTGCAAGTAGAGTTGGCGTTTTATGGTTGAGAGAGGGTCTTTTTGAAACTAAGTTATTTGTGGTAAGTATGGGTAAGTAAGAGGGGGGTGGGCAACTTAGGAAGTAAAAGAGGGGTATGAGGTTAGGTTGTGGAAAAGCAATAAGGAAGGATTAGTATATTGTGAGATCTAGGTGTTCCTTTGTGGTGGGAACTGGGTGGAGGGTACTTTTTTAGAAGGATAGGTGGTGTGGGGATAACCTTTTGTGTGTGTTGTTTCCTTCACTTTTTGCTTTGTTGATCTCTAAGGATGCATAGGTGACGGATGTTTGGAATTCTTCTATTGAAAGGGGGGACGAGAGTTGGAATCTGTTAGATAGTGTACAGTTATTTCAGTTATTTACTTTTCCTTTTTTTTCTTATTGTATTGTGGGTCCCACTAGCATGTATATATATACCCAAGTTCAATGTGTATTGATAATAGTTTTTTAATAACAAAAATTAGGGATTCTCCATTTTCTCTCTTTTCACATGGTATTAGAGCTTAGGGAGAAAAAAAAAACCTAATTATTTCTGGTTTATCTGTGAATCGATTATGGGAAACCTTTCAGTGACCGTGTTTCATTCCGGTCATCTTCCCCATCTCTTAAAGCTTTCCGGTCAATCGTATCGCCATCAGAAAACCCTCATTGCCGTCAGAAAACCCTCACTTCCGGCTACTTTTTCCGGCGAAGTCCTTTCCGACACCGACCATACCATCAGGTGCGCAAGGAGGAGATCTTCAAGTTTTGTCAAAGCATCGAAGGGAGAATCTCAGTCACGTGCCGGCCACGCGCGTTTCTTTTCCGGCGACCTGAACCTCACGCGCCGGCGCGTGAGGGCACGTGGAGCACTTTCTGGCAACGCGCTTCCACCTCCAGTCTCGCTTGATGCCGTCTAGCCACTCTCCATCTGTGCTTGTGTCACCTCGAGCCCTGCACATGTCTTAGGAAGTGTTCTTCTACCCTTCCAGTAGTGCCACATTTGTTTTTCTTTACTATTTGGTCTCTCATAGCCGCAGATCCTCGGTTTTTCTTCTTTCAGCCGCGGTTTGAAGCCGTATTAGAGCTCTCTTTGATCCAAACATATTTCGTTCTCCAAATAAGTAGATATGACTACTAAAAGTTTCATTTTTTCCTCTGTTATATCTGGATCTCCTATGATTACTTCGGAGAAATTGGTTGGCAGTGAAAATTATTTGTCTTGATCTACCTCTGTGGAGCTTTGGTTTATGGGTCAAGGTTACGAGGATCACCTTGTTACGCAGGAGACGGATATCCCTGAGGTTGATAGAGTACAATGGAGGAAGATAGATGCATAGTTATGTAGTGTGTTATGGCAATTAATTGATCCTAAGATTCTGCTTCATCTTCGGACCTACAAAACATGCTTTAAATTTGGGAATTAGGCGAAATGGCTATACACGAATGATATCCAACGTCTTTATAAGGTGGCTTTTTCTATTGTCAATGTCAGACAACAAGACATGGATTTATCTACTTATATTGGCCAGATTGCCTCTCTTAAGGAGGAATTCTTGACCGTGATGCCTCTTACTACTGATGTTGGGGATCAACGAACACAGATTGACAAGTTCTTCATGGTTCTTACGCTTATTGGCCTCCGTCCAGATCTTGAGATCGTCCGCGATCATATTCTTGGCAGTTCCTTCATTCCATCCTTGGATGATGTGTCTGCTCGCCTCCTTCGAATCTCCTGCACTCAGACTTTGTCATCTGATGACACTTCAGATTTTTCTGTGTTAGTTTTTCAAACTAACTCTCGAGGAGGATGCAGTGGTAACCGAGGTAGAGGCCATTGTCCTCATTGCACCTATTGCAATAAGCTTGGCCACACTCGTGATCGGTGTTATTAGTTACATGGGCGGCCTCCCCGCACTGCCCACGTGGCCCAGTCATCTGATCCTCAGCCGCCTCAGCCTCCGAGCTCCTCCACATCTCAGGGTATTTCCTTCACTGACAGTGAGTATGATGACTATCTTCACTATTAGGCCACCAAGTCAGCTTCTATTACTTTTATTGCCCAGACTGGTAATGCTTCTGCTTGTCTTACCCACACATCTTCTCTTGGACCTTGGATTCTAGATTCTGGCACTTCTGATCACATATCTGGTAATAAGGATCTTTTCTCTTCTATTACTATCTAACACTTCCCCTTGGGATCCTTCATCAGTCTTCTTGTGCTCATACTCCTCAACAAAATGGGGTAGCTGAACGTAAGAATCGACATCTTGTTGATACAGCTCGGACTCTTTTTCTCCATAGTAATGTTCCTTTTCGTTTTTAGGGGGATGCTGTTCTTACAACATGTTATTTGATTAATCGTATGCTCTCATTTGTATTACACGATCAGATTCGTCATTCCCTTCTTTTCCCTGACCAACCACTTTATTTCCTTCCTCGTGTTTTTGGTTGTACTTGCTTTGTTCATATTCTCACTCCTGGACAGGACAAACTTTCTGCCAAAGCCACAAAATGCATCTTCTTGGGATACTCAAGACTTCAAAAGGGTTATCGTTATTATTTCTCTGAGACTCATTGCTACTTTTTCTTCGCTGATGTCACCTTCTTTGAGGACTCACCATTCTTCTCCACCTCTGAGTCTTTTCCTGTTTCTGAAGTCTTACCCCTTCCCATTATTTCCCCACCTGATGCAGTGCCTTCTCGCCCACTTCAGGTTTATCATCGCCTTCATCGTGTCGCTGTTCCTCCTTCTTTGGCCGAAGTACCTGCTAACTCATTTCCTATCCCTTCGGCTTCTCCTGCCCCGACTCTGCCTCCTTCTGCTGACTTACCCATTGCTCTTCGGAAAGGTAATTGATTTACTCGTAATCCTCATCCCATTTACAATTTTTTGAGTTACCATCGATTATCTTCACCCTATTCTGCATTTGTTTCTGCTATATCTTTTGTTTCTCTTCCAAGAGCACCCCTGAGGCTCTTTCCCATCCAGGCTGGCGACAGGCAATGGTAGATGAAATGACTGCTTTACACTCCAATGACACTTGGGATCTTGTTGTTTTACCCTCTGGTAAATCTACAGTTGGTTGTCGTTGGGTCTACATAGTTAAGGTTGGCCCTGATGGTCAGGTTGATCGCCTTAAGGCCCGCTTAGTTGCTAAAGGCTATACTCAGGTTTATGGTTCTGATTATGGTGACACTTTCTCTCCTGTTGCCAAGATAGCTTCTGTTCGTCTATTGCTCTCCATGGCTGCTATGCGTTCTTGGCCTCTTTATCAGTTAGATATTAAAAATGCTTTCCTTCATGGGGATCTTGTTAAGGAAGTTTATATGGAGCAATCACCTGGTTTTGTTGCTCAGGGGGAGTCTGGTTTAGTGTGCAGGTTACGCCGTTCTCTATATGGCTTGAAACAATCTCCTCGAGCATGGTTTAGCCGTTTTAGTTTTGTTGTTCAGGAGTTTGGCATGTTTCACAGTACAACAGACCATTCCGTTTTCTATCATCATTACTCTTCGGGGCAGTGTATTTATCTGGTAGTTTATGTGGACAACATCGTCATTACAGGCAGTGATCAGAATGATATTCAGAAACTAAAGCAACATCTTTTCACCCACTTTCAGACTAAAGACTTGGGGAAACTCAAGTATTTCTTAGGGATTGAGATAGCTCAATCCAGTTCCGGTGTGGTTCTTTCCCAAAGGAAGTATGCTTTAGACATCTTGGAAGAAACCGGTATGTTAGACTGTAAACGGGTACACACTCCTATGGATCCAAATGTCAAACTTATACCAGGACAGGGGGAGCCTTTAGGAGATCCTGGGAGATATCGGCGACTTCTAGGTAAACTGAACTACCTCACCATTACTCGTCCAGACATTTCTTTTCTTGTAAGTGTTGTTAGTCAATTCCTACAGTCACCATGTGATAGCCATTGGGATGCTGTAATCCGCATTCTTCGATATATCAAAAGCACACCAGGCCAAGGTGTGTTGTACGAGAACAGAGGTCATACCCAGATTGTTGGTTACACAGATGCAGATTGGGTTGGCTCACCCACAGATAGACGTTCCACTTCCGGGTATTGTGTTTTTATTTGAGGTAACCTAATATCCTGGAAGAGTAAGAAACAAGATGTAGTGACCAGATCTAGTGCTGAAGCTGAATATCGAGCTATGGCTCTGGCAACATGTGAACTCATATGGCTGAAACATCTTATTCGGGAGTTGAGATTTGGAAAGGATGAACAGATGAAACTCATTTGTGACAACCAAGCCGCTTTGCATATTGCATCCAATCCAGTCTTCCATGAAAGGACCAAACACATTGAAGTTGACTGTCACTTCATTAGAGAGAAGATCGCATCAGGATGTGTGACGACTAGTTTTGTCAATTAAAATGATCAACTAGCAGATATTTTTACTAAATCTCTTAGACGTCCTAAAATTAAATACATTTGTAACTAACTTGGTGCATATAACATATATGCTCCATCTTGAGGGGGAGTGTTAGATAGTATACAAATATTTCAGTTATTTACTTTTTTTTTTCTTTATTGTATTGTGGGTCCCACTAGCATGTATATATGTACCTAAGTCCAATGTGTATTATTAATAGTTTTTAATAACAAAAATTAGGTATTCTCCCTTTTCTCTCTTTTCATACTAACCAATCAATAAAATCAATCAAAGGCATTGAGCCTTCTTTAATGTACATCCCAACCCATGCTAAGAGATTACTTAGGAACAAGCATTTCAACTTTTGATTTGATAATTCATTATTTTCAGATGCACGTTAGTTTCTTTCCTTCGACAAAGTCCAAAAATGCATAGGGGAGCGACTTTCCAAACCTTCCTCCCTTTTCTTCTCTACAAAGGATCTAAGCTAGCTTTATAGAGTTTCTTTGATTTTGGAAGGAAGCACATAGACTAAGCCAAATAAGGAGAATAGAAACTGCTATAGAACCAATTGATTCCCTTCAATTTTACAAAGAAAACATCTATTCACCAATGACCACCTTCTTCCTTGTAGTTGATTTATCATCAATTCTTTTCCTTAGCTGGCTTCCCAAGCAAAAAAGCTTGTTTTAGTCTGGACCCATGAATTCTACATAATGCTTGAAGGGAAGGGAATTGACATTCCCAACTCCATGAGAGAGTAGAGGGATTTGACCAGAAAAAACTCCATTCTTCGATTCCTTAAAGCGAAGAGGATATTGGTTTCATCTTTATTATTGGCAAAGTTATATTATTATTTTGTTATGCTAGTTCATTTCAAAATATGATCTAAGGTTTAGCATGTTGATTCTAAGAAATGACAAAAAAAAAAAAAAGAATAAAAGAAAAAAAAAAGGAATATTTGAGTAGACTGTTGCTTGTACTTTTTAAGTTTCTTTGATAGAGAAATTGGTTAATCTATTCTCTCCATTCATTTTACTGCAATACTCCTGATCTGATGTCTTTGATTCTGTTGTCCAGATTCTGCCACTTTTCAGTAAATACAAGGTGATACAATTCAACAAAACAGATACACGCTTGGCAAACAATGGGCTCCCACTTGATCTTCAGAAACTCAGGTGTCGTGTTAATTTCCAGGCACTGAAATTCACTCCTCAAATTGAGGCTTTGGGGCACAAATTGGTTCATATTCTTCAGGAAAAGGGACCTTTTGTAGCTTTGCATTTAAGATACGAGATGGACATGCTGGCTTTCTCAGGTTGTACTCATGGCTGCACTGAGGAAGAAGCTGAGGAACTCAAGCAGATGAGGTTTGTTATGTTTGAATGCTAAGATATTCTTTCTGTCTTTTCGTTTCTTTTTTGGTCCTTTATTATATTTTGTTAAGATGCATGTCTCAATCTTGCATTGATCATTATCACACTTTGCTTCTAATGTGGTGTATTGAGGGTTTGTTTAAAAAAAAAAAAAAAAAAGTGTAAAGGATGGCACTAAATCAAATAATCAGTAGATTTTTTTACCCTTCTACTGCCTAATACCTTTGGGAAGGGTGCCTGATGATTTTATGTTGGGCACTTAGCTATAAGCAAATCGAGTCACTTTTTGGCCTTGGGGTTTGTGTTTTTTCCTGCTCATCCTGTTTTTGACTCGTACCATATGTTGGCCAGTTTCAGATCATGCGCCAATTTTGCTGGATGGTGGAGGGATAAGGAAAGGCTAGACACCTTTAAGATTTGAGAATATGTGGTTAAAGGTGGAAGGCTTCAAAGATCTTATCAGGAATTGGTGAGAGGGTTATAGTGTTCAAGGGTCTTGTAGTCATATACTGGCAATGAAGCTTAAGGCCTTGAAACAAGATCTGAAAACTTGGAATAAGGAGGTTCTCGGAAATGTGACTACTAAGAAATTGGAGGCCTTGGCTCAGTTACGGCTGTGGGATGCGAAGGAAAGGGAAAGAGCCCTCATAGTGGAGGAAACTGAGGTTAAAAGGGGTATGGTGTAAGAGATTAAGAAATGGGCAGAGACGGAGGAAATCTCTTGGAGGCAAAAGTCAAGGGAGTTATGGCTAAAAGAAGGGGATAAAAACAGTAGTTTCTTTCACAAAATGGCCAATGCTTGTAGAAAAAGGAACTTTATGGCCAAACTAAGGGTAGATGGTGTATTGTCAGACAGGGAGGATAACATCAAAGTAGTCACAAATGCTTTTTAAAGAATACTGGCAGAAACAGGGGAGTGGAGACCGAGTTTAGATGGTCTGGCCTTCGACTGCTTGCAGTGTGCTGATTCTGCAGTTTTCTCTGAAGAGGAGGTCCCTGAAGCTTTATCCAATGTGTGTGAAGATAAGGCCCCGGGCCCGGATGGTTTTCCTTGGCGTTTTGGTAACATTATTAGGACTTTGTGAAACTTGAGGTTATGTGTGGGGGGGGGGGGGGGGGGGGGGCGCGGGGCAGATGACCTGAAGGACTTTAGACCTATTAGTTTGGTTGGAGGGACAAGCTTTTGGTTAAGGTTCTAGCAAATAGGCTTAAAGCTTCTTAGTTTCAGATTTTCAACATGCCTTTGAGGAGACAAATTTTGGATGCTGTGTTGATTGCCAATGAGGCCACTGACTCTAGAATTAAGGATAATTTGAGAGGTGTTTTATGCAAGCTGAACATTAAAAGGCTTATGACCATGTTACTTGGAATTTTATCCCAACGATAAAGGAGAAAATGGGGTTTGGCTCCAAGTGGATAGGATGGATCATATGGTGTATTTCTACAACATGCTTCTTTGTTTTGGTAAATGGCTCCCCTTTAGGTTTTTTCCATAATTCTAGAGGGCTGAGACAAGGAGACCCCTTGTCTCCTTACTTGTTCGTTTTGGCGATGGAGACTCTTTCCCGCTTGCTCTCTAGGGCAAAGGAAGGTGGTTTCATTAATGGTTTTCTAATTAGAGGGAGGAATGGTGTGGGAGTGGAGGTGTCACACTTGTTGTTCGTAGACGACACACTCATCTTGTGCGATCCTAGTAAGGAAAACCTTGAGTATTTGAGTTGGGTTTTTATGTGGTTTGAGGCATGTTTCGAGTTGAAGATCAACTTGGGCAAAAGTGAGATGATTCCAGTAGGGAATGTCCCAAATTTGGAGGAGCTTGCTGAGGTTTTAGGATGGAAGGTCGGTGCCATCCCAACCACCTACCTTGGTCTCCCTCTTAGAGCTCCCTACAAGTTTTCTAAGATATGGGAAAGGGTGGAGGAGAGGTTTCAGAAAAGATTAGCTTGGTGGAAGCGACGATAGCTCTCAAAAGGTAGAAGATAGACCTTGATTAAGAGCACCTTATCTAGCTTACCAATTTATATGTCCCTTTTTGTCATTCCTAAGAGGGTAGCATCTAGATTGGAAAAGATTCAAAGTGATTTCCTTTGGGATGAGAGAGCTTTGGTTAACAAGTCCCCATCTATTGAGCTGGTTGGTTGTTTGCTTGGAAAAGGTGAAAGGACGGTTGGGATTTAGAAGTCTTGGAACCTTTAATAAGGCCCTTCTGGGGAAGTGGTCTTGGAGATTTGCAATTGAAAGAAATCCTCTTTGGAAATGGGTAATTGTTGGCAAGTATGGGTAAGAAGATGAGAGCTAGTGCACGAATGGGGTGAGAGAGAGGTATGGAGTGGGGGTTTGGAAGACAATCAGAAATGGTTGGGAGGATTTCAAAGTTAGAATGCGTTTCAAGATTGGTTCTGGGAATAGGGTGAAGTTCTAGAAGGATAAATGGTGTGGGATGTGCCGTTGAGGGATGGTTTCCCAAACCTTCTTTCTATAGCCTCCTCTAAAGATGCTCATGTGGCTAATGCTTGGGATGGTGGTAGATGGAATCCTAGGTTTATTAGACAGTTGAATGATTGGGAGCTAGAGGAGGTAGACAACTTCTTTAAGAGGCTGCATGATCATTATCTTTCTACGGATTTTGAGGATTCTGTGGAGTATTGATACAAAGAGTGGTCTTTTTTCTATTAAGTCTTTCTACTCCTCCCTGGCTAGTAGGAGAGTGGATCCTTTCTCTCATTGTATAGTCTGGAACTCCTAGGCCCCTGTTAGAGTCAATTACTTTGCTTGGGAGACAACTTGGGGAAAGATTTTGACTCTGGATCAGTTCAAAAAGATGGGATGGAAGATGCCTAATAGATGTTACATATGCGAAGAGGAAGAAGAAACGAGTGATCATATTCTTCTTCATTGCTCAAAAGCTTGTATTTTGTGGCAGCTAATTTTTGTTTTATTTGATGTACAGTGGGTGATGCTCTTCAATGAGAGGTTTACTCTTGAGTTGGGGAGGCTTTCTTGTTGGTAGAAAAATGAATAAGGCTTGGAAGGTTGCTCCGTTATGCCTTTTTTGGTCCATTTGGAGGGAAAGAAATAGTAGAATTGTGAATTTTCATATCATTCTTTTAAAAGTTATTTTTTGTATCTATTTTGGGATTGGGTAAGATTGTATATTGGGAATGGCTCCATGTCGACGTTTGATTTTGTGGATTGATTAGGAACTCCATAGGGTGCGGATGTTTTTTGTGTGTCCACACCTTTTTGCTTTTTGGTTTCTTGTATACATCGTGTATACTGTTCTTTTTAATACATTTGCTTTTACCTATCAAAAAAACAAAGTGGTATATATGGTGCTATTCATCAAAAAAAGAAAAAAAAAGTGGTATATATGGTGCTGTGCACTAAGAAATGATGTGTTATATTATAAAAAGGTTCCTTACAGTGCACTGTTCTTCCAGGTATGCATATCCTTGGTGGAGAGAGAAAGAGATAGTGTCTGAAGAGAGGAGATTACAAGGTTTGTGCCCTCTCACACCAGAGGAGGTGGTTTTAGTTATGCAAGCACTGGGTTTTGATAAGGGCATACAGATCTATATTGCATCTGGTGAGATTTATGGCAGTGAACAGAGACTGGCAGCACTAAGAGCAGCATTTCCAAAGATTGTGAGTCTTCTTATTACCCTGTGCCTTGCCTTAATCCTTTTATTTTTGTGAAATTCCAACTTCTTAAACTAAAAACTTCGTCAAATGCTTGCAAGCACTTCATTTTCACCCACATTGGGCACTTTTATATCAAGAGGAGAGAACTGGTTAACAATTATCTAAACTGGTCAATTTGGCACTTTTCCTTTGGATTGTTCAATGCAAACATGGTGGGTTTGTCTGTAGTAATGACGTATTTTGGAAAATCTAAATATTTTAGAATGTCTAGGTGACTCTTCAATCCCATGTTTCAGCCCCCCATTGAAGTCCCACCAAATGCTAGGAACTCAATGGATGCATTTTCTTGCTAGAAATATTGTTTGGCTTTTACTATAACCATCTTTCTGTAGTTTGTTGACTTGCTTGCGTGTAATTGTGTTTGCATATGATCCTTCTATATTTCAAAGCAATTAAAATTTCAGGTGAAAAAGGAAATGCTGCTAGGCCCAGAAGAATTGCAGCAATTCCAGAATCATTCCTCTCAAATGGCAGCCCTGGATTTCATGGTCTCTATTTCCAGTAATATTTTCATCCCCACCTACGATGGGAACATGGCAAAACTTGTGGAAGGCCACCGCAGGTATTTAAACTCACTTTCAAAAGAAGGGTTTTGTATTTTTTTATTTTTTATTTTTGGTTTAGACAAAGTGAACACACTCAATTCCATTAAAGGATCTTGCAGACCTCTCCTAATTAGTATCAGTACAGGTACCTTGGATTTAGAAAATCCATCCTACTAGATCGAAAAGCACTTGTGGAATTGCTAGATTTGCATCAGAATGGGACTCTTTCGTGGAGTGAGTTTGAAGTTTCTGTCCGGCGGGCACATGACAAAAGGATGGGACAACCAACTCGTCGAAGAGTTATTCCAGACAAGCGCAAGGAGGAAGATTATTTTTATGCAAATCCTCAAGAGTGCCTCTGCGAGAGAGCAAATTGTGATGACCTACTAGGCCCTAGCAACCTAAGTACAGTGCGGTGAGGTAAGTGGTGAAGCTAAAACTCACCCTCAAATCGTGTTTCTGTGGATTTTCTGAATGGGGTGCATAATCCATGACCCTGTCATCGCAGGGCTTAAGGGCTTAAACGGCCATGTATACGCAAAGTAACGAGTTCTGTAACGAACGGCAGAAAGGAAATTTGAAGTTCCCATTTGGGAATTTAAAAATGGGTTCATTCCTTTGTTTAAATTTTTATTCATTCCGTGGTTCATATTTTATTCATTTGGCCCCTTCTCGTCTTTTGAAAGCACATTTAAAAAGTCATTAACCGTTTGGTGATGCGCCTTGCAATGTGTTTATTGCTTATTAAAAAGATGCTGGAAAGAATTGTTAAATGGAGAGATGAATCAGTTTATCAGTCAAAGGAAAGTGAAACCATACAATAAATTGATTATTACACAGCTTCCGAAGCCAGCAATTCAGGGCCATGAAAATACCAAAAAGAAAGCTGGCCGGCTAAGTCATGGAATGCTAGCTATGATATATATACTGCCACTGAAATTAAGCTGCTCCACCAGGTACAATTTGCTTCAGTAAGTAACACTAGCAACTAGCAAACCCAGATGATTTAGGGTCGTCTTCTGGCTCTGCTCTTTCTCCATTTTGAGAACTCCATTAACGGATACGCCTTCGACATTTGATGAAATTGGCCAAGGTGCATAACGTTAAATATATGGAAAAAAGAAATTGGGGCTTCTTACTTGGACTCCCAAAAGATGATTTCACCTTGCTCCCCACACAGGCCGAGGTCCTTAAGCCTCCTTTCTTGGTAATATTCCAACTGATCCAATTCCCTTTCCCTTTCCCTGAAAATCCCATCAATTTGTTGCAGCACCTTCTTCTCCCCTGTTCTCACCCCAACAGCAATCTCAAGCCTTGGATGGAGATTCCCTTCTTCCTTCAACTTCTCATCCTGCAATTCACATTTTTGTAGTGCTATTTACAAAGTTAAAACAATTGGGTATTTGAAAGAACCGAGTACTCTGAATTTCAGGACAGAAATTAAATGGTACAGTCGCCACACAATGAAAAACCACAATAAATGCTAGCACTTGAATGGGGATCCCACCAAGGAGGTTCTTATGCAGCATTAAAACATTTCAACCAAGTGATCTTTTACTCATTTTCTATTTTGATCATTTTCAGGGGTCGTTGCCTTCAGCTAGTCAGTTTTTCAAGGAACTGATAACTCAGGCTTAGCTTTGTCGATCCACATGTAAATTTTAGGTGGGGCTGAGATTGATAACTCATGGATCTCGACATGTATGCAACGCACATTACCACGTACAGAGTGTTGAAAACATCACATCTAATATTGTACTACAACAAATGAAGAACTCACCTCTTCAATGGTGGTAAGATAACCGGAAAGGGCAGATTTGCAGGCATCTTGGATCACTTGGCATATGAGTTCCTCATTGGCACGGCTCACAGGCAATTCAAGGTGCCCCCAGATAGTGTTTCTAAAAATAGATTCCAAGAGAAAAGCATCAGGTCCCCCAAGCGCTACCAGTCGCAAGTAGGGCAGCATTGCAGCTGGAAGAGATTGGCCCAATACAATGTCGAAGTATGCAATTTCACTAAGACCATTAGACTCAGCAATATCTAGCTTGTCCCCAAAAAAAGGGTCTGACTCAGATATCTCTAGCGTTAGGGTATAAGAATTCCGGTTTGGCCTCGATTCTATGAACCCATAGTCCAAAGCCAACTCAGCATTGCTCTTGTCCAAATCATACTGGATCAAAACCTGTCAAAGTCTCAAAAAAAATTATGAATGAGCATCGTGTCAAAGTTAATAGGTTGTATATACTGACCTAAGACCATTCATTTAATCTACCAAGCCCCAGTTGCAGATTCTTGGGTGTTGAGGCAGTTCTCTTTTCACTAGTTCTGAATAGTGTAATCACTTAGAACATATAGTTCAGTAATTTTATCCTACTCGTAGTTCACTTAGAATTGGCTAGTATCCATATTAAAAAAACTAAAAGTATTCATCCAGATTCATAGGATACTGAAAATTTATCAAATTTTCCCACCATAGAGAATTATCCTTTGGATACAAATATAGGAAAGAAGGCATTTTTGCAGTATGATTATCTTTAAGTATTAGAAATTGGAAAACTTCACCTGCTCACCAGCCTTCACAGAAACTGGGGTCCTCAGAGAAAATAATTGATCCCTAGAGAAAAGACCTGCTCCTTTAATCTCCCATGCGTACTCCTCAGTGGTTATGCTCGGACTGTGATTGATCTGATCCACAGATCAGGTTTCTATGAGATAAAATTTACAACAGAAGGCAGTTTAAATTAAATCTTCTTCTTGCCCATTGATGTAAGGAGTTGATAACATACTGAACCACTTAAATCATATTCGTTCAGACATTCTCTTCTTATTTCACTTATTGCTTCTGAAAACCAAATTGGAAGGGGAAAAAAAAGATCTTACCAAGTCTGCAAGAGGGATCAAAACAAGATTTTGACCACGAAGGCGTGAAAATGCCCTGGATCTCAATATCCCAAATGCCCATAAGAAGTCATCCAATGTTACAGGAAAAGGGAAAAGCTGGCTGTGAGGGAGTATGACTTCTTCTTCAACTTTAAGAAATTCACTTTGCACATATTCCTTCACACCTAAGGTTGTGTTCAACAGTTGTGTTCCTACAAAAGAAATCCCTAATGTGACGTCAAATTGAAGACAACACTTAACTTGATACTACTCCTCAGCCATTTCCCACAAAGAGCAAAATGCCTGAGCCAGAAACTACACTACTAACCTTGAATCTCAACGAGCTCCTCTTCTGACCTGCACTGCAACATCAAATCACACTTATCAACGCCATAATTCCACTCACCAAAACAAAAAAATTACCACAAGCAGCTACCATAACACTTATTGATGAGTGTTATAACCCAAAAAACCAAACTAATCCAGACCCACCAATAAATAGTAGAATTGGTGTACTCTGGAAGAATATCAAGGTAACTTCGCCATGGCGACTCGTCTCTCAACTTCTCTCTGATCAAGAACAGAGCAACAGACACCCAAGGCTTCAGGCCACCACATACACTCCCAATCTCCGAAGCTGCTACTGCATCTGGGTTTATCCAAAACCTCTTGGGCACTTCCAAAACAGCCTCGTTTCGAGCAATGTCTCTCTGGGCAACGAGTCCTAGGCCTTCTGTGACGATCCCCGGCTTTACCGGAGTCTTGCCGGAGACTACACCTTGGTCGGAAAGCCATTTCCAGAAGGTCTGAATTGGGGGTGGTGGGTTAGTTTCCAACGACCGGAGACAAGTAAGGGAGAAAGGCGGCCTTCTAGAGGGAATGATTGGTGGGTTTTTTAGGGTTTTGATAGGGAAGAAGAAAACAGAGGAAGAAGATGATACGAGAGTAAAGAGAGTGGCCATTCTCTCTCTTAAGTTTCAACCATATCACAATTCCACGGCTGCCTTGATTTATAGCTTTTGGCTGTGGATAGCATTTTGCTTTCCAAAAACATTTGCTTTTGTACATTTCTTGCCAATAGAAAAAGGCAAAAAGAAAAGAATTTCATTATATAGTCTTTTTATTGAATTATTACGGAAAAAAAGTGGAAAAGCTTTGAAATTTCTAATATTTTAAAAATTTTATTCTTTAATTAAAAGTAGGGTTACAACTTGGGCATGTTGTTATGAATTAACCTAAACCCAACCCAATATTTGGGCTGGACAATAATTTTCAATACTCAGATTAAACTTGAGTTAGGTGAGTTAGGGTTTTTTTCAACTCGAACTTAATTTGAGTTGAAGTCAGGTTAAGGTTCAGACAACCCAAACATAATTTGAATTCGATTTAATATTTTTATAATATTTGTAATGTATATTATCCTATATAATAATATTTTTTAAAAATATTTTTAAGAAAAAAATATCACATTATATTATATCATATATTTTTTCATTTTGTAAAGAAAATATGTAGATTTATGCTTTTTTTATTGTTGTTTTGGAACTTTTTTTGTATTTACTATTTTAATTTTCATATAAATATATAGAAAAAAGTTTTTAAAAATTATTATAGATGAATTTCGAATTATATAATTTGATCAACCCAATTAACCTGAATTCAATCTGATCAACCTAAGTCTAGGCTAAACAACCCAAACTTTAAAAAATGAGGTTGGGTTGGTTTGAGTTGAGTAACTTGGATTAAAGGTCTGGTTGGGTTGAGTTTGAGTTAATTGTTTCTTAATTCAGGTTGAGTTTGGGTTAGCTATCAGTTCAACTAACCTTCCCAAGTTACAACCTAAGTTGCAACCCTAATTAAAAGGGAAAAATTAAATGGAGGAATATTTAAAATATTAATTCAATAATGACAAATTATTATATTCAAACATGTTTCATTTTTTTTGGACTTAGAAAAAAGAAATGGAATTCTTGAGACCCTATTACGGTGAATCATGATGAAACAGATAATATCTACATAGTTAGGGGCAGGTCATTACAAATGGTATCAGAATCGATTCTCGACCTCGATGTGGAGTTTTGTTTGACCCTATAAGGGGTGTTTGTTTGGTCTCTCTAAGCGTGTTTGTTTGTTTGGCCCCGTAATCTCATGTGATACAACAAGGATGTTGTGTCTGCATGGGGTAAGGGGTGTTTGTGATATCTCATATCGGATAGGGGAGAAAGTTACTAGGGGTATATATTTATGAACTCCTTTTAATCTTGTAGACGCGTTTTAAAGTCAGGAGGACATCTTTGGGCCCAAAGCGAACAATATCTATAGAATTAGAAGCAGGTCGTTACAAAGCCTTTTCCCTTCTCTTTATAGGTGGAATACAATTCTTACCAAAAGTCATTAGAAAACCCTAACCTATAAAGTGATATTTATAGGGTTGCTTTATTGGGATTAAGTGACTTAAACCCATCAAGACTTCGGTCACTTAATTTAGCCTAAAACGGGTTCTAATTGATTAATTAACTACATATGACCATCTAATTAATCAATTAGCCCAAACCAGAGACCTTGTTCACCATTCTTTATGCAATCTTATATAATTATCAAAATGTCCTTATGCACAAGAATGAACCTAGAGTTAATCCAACCCTCATAAACCGTGCCATCATGATATATGAGCTAAGAGTGGGCACCATTGGTACCCATAGGAGTGTTGGCTCCCTCAGAATCCAATTCTGAAGTTGATTCATCATTCTAGTAAAGAGAATCAACTACATTCTAGTACTATGTGTAAATAACAACAAGATGAAGCTCAGATCCATGACCCATTATCCACTGCATGCAGACTCCCTATGAACTGATGTTTGTAATCTATCAAGGTAGTGTTATAACCTATCAGGATTACCTCTCTAATCATTGAGTTACAAGTCCCACTTATTATGTGGTCAACTAATATACTTTAGCTCCAAAGAGCATATGTCAAATTCCATTATGTGATCATTTGGATCACCCAAGGGGACACGTTGTCTCAATCCCATGAGATATCATGGTACCTTTATTAAAAATATCTATTACCACCAACCTTCATTAACAGTGACCCAATCCATATGGATTTATGACCACTTTAGGGCTTCACCCATATGTTAAAGCCTCATGTTGATTTTAGCATAAACTCAATATCCTCTCAAGGTTGAGAATCCATGTAGTATAATAACTTGGTGAATCATGAAAAATGATAACCTTGCATCATGATTCACCGTAGGTTTTATCTAGTGTGCATCACATATACTAGTGCACTCACTATGAGAAACACATCTCGACAACCAAGATAAGTCATCCCTCCAATTAGAAGGTGGTGCACTATAGTCTCTATTGGATTTCCTAAATCCATGAATCAATCACGAACAACTTATCTAATTACAAGGAACCCATGACTTGTATCTTATGTGTAACTCCTAATGCATCAAGTCATGTACAATGTAAGAGACATGAGTTGAGTGCTTAAATCAATGTAGATGACAGTTAAGTCTAACTTTGTTACATCATGTTTTGTTTTTAGGGGCTCAATCCCAACAAACTCCCATTAGCTCCAAAAGCAGACTGGGCACCATAAAAAAATTCTGTTCCATAGTCATATCACCTCACTATACTATCTCACAATAAGGTAACACTTCTTCTTTATGTGTTTCCTCTTCTAGTGGTGCTTTAGTTCTTTAAACTATGCCACCATCCCATTGTTATTGCATAATAATATCTTAGATGATATAGCCAAGGGAACTACCCATAAGCCAATAGGCTTCCTTTGTTGCTGTAGAAACAACAAAAACCACTTAGAATGCACACATACCCAAAGGTAGACTTACAAGAGTCCTCATTAGACTAAAAGTCCAATTTCTTGGTACGTAAAGAATACCAACTCATCGCAAAGACTCACAAACATATAATCCCTCGTTCTCTAAAGATACTTAGAGTATACGTTTGACATTTGCACAAAGCTCTAATAAGGAAATGAACTAATATCCACTCATTATTCCTACAACAAAGCAAATATCTAGTCTTAACACATAGCATCACATACTTAAGGCTATCTATTGTAGAGACATAGGATACCACATTAATGTAATCTTTCTCCACGGATGTCTAAGGACATTGATCCTAAGAAAGAAAACTCTAAACTCAAAAGTAACAAACCCTATTGGAATTTTGCATCATGTAATTGACCAAATGCTCATCAATGTAGATGATATGACACGATTTTCTTGTTTTTTCAGTCTCAAAGGACCTTAACCTTAAGAATATATAGCGCCTTCCGCTAGATTTTTATCTAGAATCGAGTAAACTACTAGATCTTAACTAATGACAAAATCCCTACATCATATCTAATGAGTAGATTGTCATATACCTACAAGATTTTAGAGCATCACCACACTCCCTTATGCATTCTTAAACACATAAGGCCCTTTGCTATGAAAATGTTTGGTTGTTATATATCATAAATGAGACATACTGCAATAGATAGGAGTAATATAATGGATTTGAGTATGACCATTGTTGAAAAGGTTTTCCATAGTCAAAACAAAGTTTCAAACTATAACCTTTAGCGACAATCTTAGGCACATAAAACTCAAGTTTTCCATCTACTCCTGTGTTCCTTTTGTAAACCAATTTACATTTATGGGTTTTATCCCTTTAGGTGCTTCTACAGGAACCTAAACTATGTTAGAATTCAAAGATTCTAATTATCTTTTCATAACTCCTTGCCTTAAGTGAGCACAAACACTACTCACTGCTTCATCATAATCTGTGGGATATAAACCTCCCATTATGATGAGGTACTAGTGTAGGGGTTTGTTTGGCTAAACATTGCTCACCCCTTCATCATGGTGTGGGAGTTTTATCCCTTTAGATGCTTCTACATAGTTTGGGCTAAGATGGGAGGACATTGAAAGTCTGTTTAAAAGGCCACATGTCTTATCTAGTTTCTGTTGGTCTTAGCCCACCTCACCAGTATTACAGTGTAATAATTGAAACTAGGATTGTAATTTGGATAAGTTAAACTATATAATCGCACCTTGAGGTGGCAAAGTTTGATACGATTCGCCAACATGACAACACGAATCCAACACACTTTTCATAGGCTTGGATTGAACATAAATGAGTTTGGGTTAAATTTGTGTCAATTTGCATAACCCATTTAATAAATAGATAATTTTTGGGTCAACCTACATAACACAAATTTGACTCAAATTGACCTATTTAATAATCTCTCTATTAATCTAAGTATATTTTTTAAACTATTTAATCTATATTTAACTTTTTTTTTTAAATTTGTTTTTAAATAAATAGGCTAATTAGGTTATAAACATGTTTGGTTGAGACATTAATCATATATATACAAGATCCAACTCAACTTGATTATTAAATAAGATGACATAATTATTAAATGGATTATACAACATGTTACCTATTTAATAATTATGTAGTATTTGAGTTATATTTTTAACATGATTATTATTTGTATCGAGTTTGGGTTGAATTGCCACCCCTAATCACATCCATTGTATCCCTAATTGACTTCGGGCCTTGTCAGGAGTGATTTTCCTAAAAGTGGTTTTACCATGTAATTTTTTGTTAATATCACTTCAACTCCATGTATTTTTATTAAGAATTAGTTAGTCTTGAATATAAATTAAAAACAACAATTTTTTTTTCCCGATGATATGTTGGTAATTTATTATACAATAGAAGGTAATTTTTCAAACTAGCTCAAGACTCACTTTAAGCGATCCTCAACTCTTTGAAGTGATTTTTTTTTTTTTTTGTTTTTTGTTATTATTTTATTTTATAATTTTGTCAAATATTGTATTGTTGTAAAAAGTGCTTTTAAGCATTAAAAAAAAATTCTTTTCTAACCATTTCATAATAGTATTCCAAACAAACTCTTAATTAAAATTGCATTAAAATAATTATGGATAACAAAAAAAAAAAAAAGCTTTTTTAATGTTACGATAGAATTATTACTGTGAAAGATACAAGTGTGTTATATATAACCATGAGTGTACACAACTATGTTATATACAGTTGTGTATGTACACAAATATGTCATATACAACTATGTTATATGCAACTTTGTGTACACAATTGTGTATATTTATGTATAACAATGTGCATACACAATCGTGTAGATTTGTGTATATGATCATGACTTATAGGGATTTTTAATATTCTTTCTTTATTCTTTCTTTTCTACTATTGTATATATTTCAAGGGTTGTATATATTTAATATATGAATAAGAAATAAAAATTTTCTCGACATGGTATCAGGGTCGAATTAGGCTTTATGGAAATTTTCTTTTCAACCTTCATTGTTGAGTTGTAGTATTATTTTCATCATTTTTTTAAAACCTAGTTTAATGATCTTCATTGCCATTTCAAAGGCACTCTGCCATATTTTTCTCTAAAATTATGTCCAACATTACTCAAACTCAAGTGATCGACAATGTGAATCCTCCACCAATAATAGATTTGTCTTAAACAATGAATAATGACACTATTTGGTGTACCTATTGCAAGTAGAGACACACAAGGGACCGATACTAGAAATGTTACAGAAAGCCAAAAACTTCAATAAAGATTGGGGTTTCAAGGGTGGACATCAAGGTTTCAAAGGTAGATAGAAAAGAACTTGGACACATTTTACCCATCCTCAAATAAATGAAAACCAGTTACAAAAGAAGGTGAATTTTAGTGTCAATGAATATACTAAGCTTAATAAGGAAGAGATTGAGAAATTGTAGAATCTCCTAGAAACCCTTAAGAGTCCTAGTAGAGTTTGCTCTCTCACTCAGTTAGGTAAGTATCCTCATTCTCTTACTTTTAGTGTCTTAGATATATGTCTTTCCTAGGCTCTTTGGTCATTGACTCGGGAGCTATAGATCATATGACTCATTTCTCAAAAAAGTTTAGTACTTATAGCCCTTGTCCTATTAATAAGAAAATAGCCACTGCTAATGACTCTCTAGCCACCATGGTTGGTTAAGGGGAACTTCGCTTGAATAAAATCCATAGTTTTGAATTATATTCTACATGTACCTAAGCTTTCCACCAATCTTGTTTCCTTTCATCGACTTACCAAATAATTAAATTTTCATGTGATTTTTTATTCCTCTCACTGTGCATTTCAAGAACAGGGTACGAAGAAGACAATTGAACATGTTAAGGAAAATGAACTTTACTATGTTGAGTTGTCATTTGATTAAAATAGGATTGAGAATCAGGTATCCTTATCATTCATTTCCAAAATCCTGTCCACAATAAATGATAAGATTTGACTTGATCATTGTCATCTTGGACATTCGTTGTTCAGCGTTCTTAAAATTATGTTTGCTTTATTGTTGAAAGGAATTAATGTAGAAAAATTACATTGTGATGTTTGTAAACTTGCAAAGCATCGTCGTTCTTCATTTTCAATAAGTAATAACAAAATTTCAATTCCTTTTGTGTTAGTTTACAATGATATTTGGGGTCCTTCCACAATTCCTAATATTTAAAGCTTTAGATGGTTTGTCTCATTTATCTGATTACACTCAAGTAACTTGGATCTTTCTTCTTAAACAAAAATCGAATGTGAGAACTATATTTTTTTAATTTTCAAAAAATGGTCAAAACTTAATTTGGAGTGGGAATCGAGAAATTTAGGTTTGATAATGCAAAGGATTACTTCAATCAACTACTATCTCCTTATTTTCAAAAAGAAGGTATTATCCATGAATCCTCTTGTGTTAGTACTCCTTAAGAAAAAAGGATTACTGAAAGAAAAAATGGTCATCTTCTTACTATTACAAGAGGCCTTTTGTTTCAAAAAAATGTTCTTAAATCATAATGAGGGGAAGCAGTACTTACTACTACTCATCTTATAAACTGGTCGTCATTTAGAGTTTTGGGGTTAAAAAATCCAATGAAATTTTTTCAAAGTACTTCCTAGACTTTACAACGTCTACCAGTACTGTTCTAAAACTTTTTTTGTTGTGTTTCTTTTATCCATGTCCTTGCTCATAGTAAAGGAAAACTAGATCTAAGAGCAATTAAGTGCATTTTTTTTTTGGGTATTCATCAATTAAAAAAGGTTACAAATGTTTATCATCCACTTAACAATTTTATGTTTCTTTCGATGTATCATTTGTTAAACATGAAAGCTATTTCAATCATTCTTATCTTCAGGCTCATTCATGCAAGATATATATATATATATATATATATATATATAGTAGATTTGTTCTTACTTGACTTGTCCTTATTTGTGTCTAAACACTCACAATAACCATAATTCATATCTAAGCTTGTGTTTGAGTACTCAAAAATTCCTAAACCTACAAGCCCTAACCCTAGGAGTCCATCTTTAAGGAAACAAGTTTCCAATTTTACAAGGCCAACACTTTGGTTTACTCAAGGAAGAAAGCAACCATCACTAAACCTATGCAAGTCCAAGAGTCATAATTGATTACTTCCTATGAGATAAATGATCCATCTTCTCTTGAGATTTCTCTTAATTCTATTGATATTAATGATCTAAATCTACCTATTATAGTTAGAAAAGATACACAAACATGTACTCAACACCCTTTATATCCTATTTCCCAAGACATATTATCATCATCTCATAGAAATTTTCTCATTAGCCTAAACACCATAGCCATAATGAAGACCTTATTTAAGGCACTGAATAGTAAGGAGTGGACATCCCATGAGAGCCAATATGGAAGCACTTGAAAAGAATGGGACTTGGGATGTGGTCAAGTTACCAAAAGAGAAGAGTCCAGTAAGGTACAAGTGGGTGTTCACATTAAAGTACAAGGTGAATGGTTCTCTTGAGAGATACAAAGCTAGGCTTATTGCCAAAGGCTACACTTAAACATATGGAGTAGATTACCAAGAGACTTTCACACCTGTAGCCAAAATGAGCATTGTGAGAGTTTTACTCTCTTTAGTTGCCCAATTCGACTAAGACTTATAACAGTTCGATGTGAAAAATGTGTTCCTACATGGAAGACTCAAAGAAGAAATTTATATGGATATCCCACCTAACTTTAATATGTACTTGAAAGGAAAAAAAAAGGTATGTAAATTAAAAAAACTTTGTATAGGCTAAAACAATCTCCACAAGCTTGGTTTGGAATATTTTCCAAATTCATGATAATTGTTATCTACAAAGAATGCCACGTTGACTACATCTTATTTGTTAAACACTCGACTTTAGGAAGAGTAATTGCCATACTGGTTTATATGGGTGATATTATAGTGACTGGAAGTAGTCTTGAAGAAAGAGAAGCACTGAAGTAGTGCTTAGCAAAAGAGTTTGATATAAAGGAGCTTGGAAGACTAAAGTATTTCTTGGGAACTAAAGTAGCTCACTTAAAAAGGAGAATTTTTGTTTACCAATAAAAATATGTTCTTGACTTATTACAATAGATAGGAAAAATAGGATGTAAATTGGTTGACACTTATTGATCTGAATCACAATATTAGAGAAGTAAGTGAGGATGCAGTCGTGGACAAGGTATGTAATAGAGATTGGTTGGTTGAATAATCTACCTTTTACATACACGACTAAACATAGCTTATGCAATTTATGAGAGAGATGAAGTTTATCTATAGGTTGTGTATAGAATCCTATACTACCTAAAAACAATTTTAGGGAAAGGAATTTTGCTTAATAAAAGAGCTCAACTATCATTTAGGTCTATACTGATGTAGATTATGCAAAATCAGCTATTGATTGGAGGTTTACTATAGGATATTTGAACTTTTCTTGGAGGAAACTTGGTAACTTGGAGGAGTAGGAAACAAAACAATGTAGCAAGATCTAGGGCAAAAGCAGAGCTTTGTGCAATGGCCTAAGGAATTTGTGAGTTGCTTTGGCTCAATATTATTTTGGAGAACTTAAAGATTAAATAGGAAACACCAATAAGACTTTATTGCGATAATAAGTCAGTCATCAATATTGCACATAACCTAGTACAACATGACAATACCAAGCATGTAGAAGTATAAAAACTTTTTATTAAGGAGACCTAATTTTCCATATTTATGAGAAGGAATGTGAATATAAGCTAATGACCCCCATGGTCACAAATGGCTTAGATCACACTTTCGATTATTCCATAACTCATATGGAGTATATGCAACAGTCTTAGAGGGTACTTGATTAAGTACATAAGTAGCAGTCAACAATGCATCTCCCTAGTATGAAATGAGAAGATTTGCTTGAGCCATCATTAACCTAACCATATCTAACAACGTTCTATTCCTCCTCTCAGCAACACCATTTTGTTGTGGAGTCCCTAGAATAGTTAGTTGTCTACTAATACCCTTTTCATCACATAAATCTTTAAATTGTTCTGATAGATATTCTCTACCCCGGTTTGTTCTTAATGTTTTAATTTTTTTGTTCAACTGATTCTCAACTAAATTAATGTAGCGTCTGAAGTAATTTAATACTTCTGATTTATGAGAAATCAAATAAACATGATTGTAACGAGTAAAGTCATCTATTAAATGTGATGAAATACAAGGCGCCATGCCTTGCTCTAATACTCATAGGACCACAGATGTTAGAATGGATCAATTGTAATGGTATTTCGACTCTAGTTAATTTTCCGAATGGTTTTCTTGTTGTCTTACTAGCTAGGCAATATTCACAAGTTAACATATCAATTTTAGTGAATTGATCTAGTAGATTTTCTCTAGCTAATCTATTCATTCTTTCTTGTCTAATATGCCTAAGTCTAGCATGTCATATGATCACATTATCACATGTATTTCTAGAAGTAGTCATCAACGAATAATAATTATCATTAGTATTAGATAATACACAATTACCAATGTTAAGAACCATAAAACCATTTAGAATAAATCCATAACCATAGTATGTTGTTCCCAAATACAACTCCATTACCGAATCATGAAAAATCAAATTGAAACCTAAACTAAGAAGAACTAACATAGAGACCAAATTTCTTCGAATATCCGGAGCATAAAGAACATCATGTAGGAATAGGGTACGTCCTTTGCTTAACTCCAATTTACACGTTCCAATGCCCTTGACTTCAATTTTGGAGTTGTTTCCTACATAGATCCATCTTGTACCGGAACTAATTCTCCGAAACTCTATATATGCTCCTTGGTCCTCTAGCTATATGGTCTGTGGCAGCTGAGTCTACAGTCCACAAAGGAATATATTTAGTTAATATTACATAACTAGAAACATAAGCACATGAGTTATTTGAATAGGACCTTACCCGTTTTGACTCAATGCACTCACGAGCAAAATGACCCTTGTTACCACAATCGTAGCATTTCAATTTGCTCTTGTCCTTCTTAACACGCTTGAACTTCTTGCGTGCCCCGGTTTTTCCTTTCTTTGAAGCATCATCAGATTTCTTATTCTTCTTAAAAAAAATTCTATTACGCTTAAAGTTGGAAGTTTTGTGTGAACTGGATTCAGCTACATAAGCTTGTTCATTAGGCCTAGCAACCACAAGTCGCCCGACTTCCAATTCAAGATGGCGAACTATATCATCAAAGGTCTTGACACTCTCATTATGTGTCATGTTCACCACCATGTGTTCCCAGCTCTTTTGTGAGATCTGATGACTATCTCAACCTGTTGCTCATCAATGAGGACATGTCCGGATATCTTAAGTTCTCTTATCATTCTTTTCATCTCCCTGAGATGTTGTATGGTTCAGTCGCATCTTGTAATTTCCAAATTTCATTACAAGTTCTCTTAGTTTCGTAGCTAAAAGTCCACCATACTTTTCTTTTAAAGCTTCCCACATCTCATGAGCAGTTTGGTATACCTCATACTCAATCAAGAGATCATCTTGCATACAACTTAACAACGTAATGTGAGCTAAAGAATTCTTTTTCTTCTAGGCCACATAAGCCTCCTGATCTCTTCTATGTTGGGCAGATTTCCCTTGTTCGGGTTCTTGCATAATATGATTTATTGTTTCAAGAGTCTCTTGTTCTTCAAGGATATACCGAACTTTGCGATGCCAAATCTCGTAATTATCACCATTCAATTTTTCACCCTTATTTAGTTTTGCTATGATGTTTTTAGTTGCAGTCGACATATTCAACTACATAGAGATATTGTACAAATCTTATTAGTTGGTACTTTTATGGATATCGATACTCATACTTGCTCTAATTATCTTCTAATATGTAATAACCTTAATTGTAATAGAAGCGACAATTCACTATGTTCCCAATCAGCTCCTATATACAATTTTAATTATTACGAATTAGAAATAATCTATGCAACTATTACCATATATATATTTTAGACAAGAAATTACATAAATTTCCTTTAACCTAAAACTTCCCTCTCCATGAAATAATATTGTACAACTAGCATGTGTTGACAATATAAATATATATATATATATATAAAGAACTAAAGACATGTGAATAAAAAAGATATACTAATTCACCAACAAGATAAATATACATGTCATGTCTTGCATATCAAAATATTTACATTTTATGTAAAAAGCATAAAAGAAAATGTAATATAGAAGAAAAACTAATCTTCTCCCTTGAAACTAAAAGGAACAATGTTAGGATCATACACAATGTCTTCTATAACTCTAGAAGTTGTTTTCAATAACCATAACCCTCTAAAATTTTTATGCCTAATAGAATTTGAAAAACTTGCATTTCGCAAGTTAGGAGAAATAGAAAGCACTACGGTTTGTCTAATGGCATTCTTTACAAAGCATATTTGTCAATGTTCCTTGAAAAAAGCTACTAAGTCATCAAAAGACCTATTTGTCAAACCATGAGGCCCTTCTTGAACGAATTCCCATATATTTTCTAAAACCTTATCCTCATGTTTCGTTAATGACATTTGTAAAATTCGCTTTTTATGGCCTGACTGAAAAATATATTCCATTTCCAAATACTTGATCATATTAACCACATGATTTACATGTTCATTTATAGAATGGTTAGGGTCCCTCTTGTAATTCATAAGTGTATCCAAAAATGGCCAAGGTCCTCTACCCCTTAGTACTCTCTTAGTTCTCTTCATTCATACCATTTTGTACATGATGAAAAGAATTTAATTTAATTTTAATGAGTAACATATACTCATACTTTAATTAAATATTTGAACAAATCAAAATTTAATTAGAAAGACACAATTATTAAAAAAAATGTCTTTTATTGTCCCTCAAATTATTATTATTATTTTATAAACAAGTCAACATTCATCATTTGAATAAACAATATAATACCAATAAATGGTATCTTATGTCATATCAAGTGTTGGTACTTTAGTGGTAATAAGGTACTCTTTTCAAATGATAGATTTAGGTTTGAATCCTGGGTGTTGTATTATTATTTTTTTTATTTTATTTTTACTTCTACAGGATTCAGATATTACCAATAAACTTCATTATTGGATATTATCCTCTTTGTAGGGACTATTATTTATTTATTTTTTATTTTATTTATGAGAACTCTTATTTTCGAAAACAAACCAGAATAAGAAACTATGTTCTTTCTCAAAAGAAAAAATGAATATTATCCTCTTTGTAGGGACTATTATTTATTTTTTTATTTTATTTATGAGAACTCTTCTTTTCGAAAACAAACCAGAATAAGAAACTATGTTCTTTCTCAAAAGAAAATATAACAAGAAACAAACCAACATGCTCTGATACCATTGTTAAAAAAAACTTCGAATTACCTTTTTAACAAAAATCCAAAATCCAATAAAATTGTTTCATTGTTCAAATTTTCAGCCTAGGTCTTGAATGGAACCACAATCAAATCAGGAACCACATGGTTTCACAACACAAAAACCTTTCACCTACTCTTCAGAGAACTTTTCTTCTAAAGTTCTCTGTCCTTTTTTTTTTTTTAAGAAAAAAAATGCGAGAGTCAAAGAGCCAAAGAGAAAGTCAGAGAGAGAGTCTGATTATATATATATGTGGGGAGGTTTCTAGGTAGTTTTTGACAGTTCCAACTCCCAGAAACCGCTCCCCCCAGATCTTGACATATTGGATCGGGTTGGGTCAGCCCAACTTGGGCACACACCCAATTCCAACACATATTAATTGTCACTTTATTTATTTATTTTCAAAAAAGGCATTTTATCTTTTAAGTAAATAAATAATGTTTATTTTTTACTTATAGCAAAGTATAATATTTTTGGATTTAGTATTTAAATTTTTTTAAATAATAAATCAATGTAAAAAGTTTAATCATGATAAATAGTTTTAATAAGTCTTAACTTAAAAGATTAAGTGGAAGAAGGCCATAAGTAAACTCATAGCCTCCAAGATCAAGTCCATCTTGATTACAAAAGATGTGAGACCATTTATAGGTTTTACAAATGACTTTTGTTTAATGCTCATATTTAAAATGAGCAAATTGAAGTCGATTAAATGAACTTCAATTCATTTTAATGTGATAGTCATTCACCGCCTTAAACATATTCAATACCAAAGTGTTTAGTATTTGATTTCCAGTTCATCAAATAAAATACAAAATTATCTTTAGCTATGAGTTGTGATATGCTTTATTATTCTCACCAATAACTAACTAAATAAATAAAGAAAAAAAATAAAGTAGGACCTCACTCAAATGCAATATTAATTAATTGCTTCTCATCATATTTTTGCTACATGAATATCTAGCCATCTCAATATATCTTTATATATTTTAAACGTGCCATGATTTGAGATTACTTTATGTACAAAATAACAAGGTGGCAACTTTTCCTTTTCTAGAAACGTACGCATGAGGAATGCTGAATGCATGCCTGACGCTTAATATTTTTTTTTCTCAGATTTGGAATGATTCGGGAAGGACATTATTTAATTAGAGGGAAGACCATGCGTCGACGACATTGAGCTTGCCAACTTCAACATGCCGTTGCAAAAGTCAATGACTACTAAGACAATTCAAAAGGATGGCTTCTTGTTAGGATTATTCAATGGCATTAGTTACTGACTAAAGCCTGAGAGCGGCTGCATTCTGCTCATGTAACCTTTTTTTTTTTTTTGCCCCCTAATTAGCGCTGATTAAGTCGATCCGTTGAAGATACAGATCACTATTTTGTTCGACCTTGGCGATGGCATTGGGAAAATGACTCGAGTGATTATTTAAAACCAACGTTTCTCACTCAATAATATTTAATGGTATTGGCCGATTTAGTGGGTTGACGACATGGTTCATTTGTTGGTACTTTGTTCGGGGTCCATGAGTCAACGGTTTGGTGAAAAGCCATGGGGTGGGTGAATTTGCTTCAAAATGAAGGGTCAGTAGAGATTATTAGATGGATCCACTGGCTTCTCTCTTTGAATAATTCTTAAGAAGGTCGAGAGAGGAGTGATAAAGAATTTTTATTAGTTAATATGCAAAACAATTTTATTACCAGTTGAATATTTTATGAAGGTCTCTTAATTAACATGCAAAATACTCTTATTAGCAGTTAAATATTTCATGAGTAAGATCTGTATCCTTCAAACTCCACTTGTAAACTAGTGTACAACATTTGCCTCCATCATCTCCACCGGCACCTTTACCTTGTAACTCATTGTATTGAGGTTAACAATTTTGTTTCATTATTGCTTCGAGTCTAACTTACCATACTTTTAAGGGTCTTACAAATTAGAATCGACATGAAAATCTATTCATATCTGGCAAATGTATATACTAAAAGGAGTGTATTAGACCATGAAAAATGAATATTACACGTTTGAACAACAAGGGATATTCAAACTTCGCATTTAGAGCATCCAAATATTGGTGCTTCCACTTATCTCTTTTCACATGTGAATTATATTTTAAATATATATTCTTTTCATAATTTTAATTTTAAAAAATCCCTCAAAAATATTTTCCTAGGTGTTTGATATAAACTTTAGGTTTTCTAAGTTGAAAAGTACCAACAAGAACAACAGTCTTCTCTCTCTCCTTGCTTCACTCCCTCTCCCAGAGCTTTTAAAAGTAATCTTAAAAGAACTTTTAGCAAAAATAGAAAATGCATCAATTCACTAGCCTCGACAAGAAGGTGTTAATCCTAATGAATTGTGAAAGATTATCAAATATCAATATGGTTAAGAAGCCTAGGATATTTTGGTAGTATCCAATGGGGGCATTTCTATTGTGATGTTGTCTAAATTGCAAAGGTTGACGACAAAATTTGAGAACATTAGAAATTTAACAAACCTATGAGATGACCCTTCCTTCTTCTAGCAAACTTAAAGAGCCAACCGTAAAGGTCTCATCGAAAAATTAATAAATAAATAAAAATAAAAATAAAAGGCTAGCCAAAACTTTAGCAATTAGAGTTAAAAATTATGCATGTGATTTTTGTTCCTTGTTGAAAAGTATTGGAAGAAAAAACTATGAATTATGAGAAATTCTAAAGAAAGATAATGTGTACTAGGAAATTTTTTAAATTTGTACAAAAACACTTATTTAACCCCCTCTAGGTGTAGCCTATCATTGAGATTTATCCTCGATAAGTATTTCACAATTTGTTCAAGTGTGAAGTTAATGTAGTGAGCAAAATTACTTAGAACTAGTATAATTGTTTAGTTTAAGTTTAAATTTAGGTGTGAATTTAATATAAGCATTTTTTTTTCTTTTTATTAAGATTATTCAATAGGACTAGTAAATTGCTTGAGCTTTCACATTCTGCTGTTGGAAATTTGTTATTAGAGACGGAGGAGTCAATTAATATGTTGATTAATTGATCATGCATGTTCTTTTCAACCGTTGACGATATTGATAATTTATTTTGGTGTCTCATCGGTTTGGTAAAAAGGGCGCAGAGATGAAATTTTTGAAAATGAAGGATTAGTTGAGACTATTGAGTGGGTTTACTTTCCCAGCCTTCTTTTGAAAAGCTTTCGAAGAAAGACACAGGGGTATTAGTATATATATAGGCCATAAGAGACAGGTGTATAAGTATATATGTATAGAAAAAGGACAGAAAGGAAGAAAGGCCTAAAGGCCGACACCATAATCTTTAGTTTCCACGTACCTTTCTATCTTCTCATGTTTTGTGTGATCAGCAATGGCTCATGGCGCATGATCGATTCCACTTGGAGTTCAATCTGTTGAAAAGAAACGTTTTAGAACTTTTGGTTTGTATCTATATCTCCATGACTTTCTCTTATTGAACAAACACAATCCGCCCAACCCAGCAACGTGTCATTTCATTTGAATTTTCTCATCAACACGTATCCTATAATCAATTTGTTTCACACCGAGGTAGGATGATCCCTACGTTTCGGATTCCTCCTATAAAATGTGCCACATTTGTCTCCGCCAATGCCCAACCCAGAACTGCATGCGCCAAATTCTTATATCTGGATCAGTGTAAACACGCTTTGCACTAATACAAGGGTCCTTTTTTCAGCCCTTTAAAGCAACTCACAGCACTCCATTTCTACCGGCCCCTTGATCCACACTGCACGCACCTACACAACAACATGAAGTTTGGGAAGGAGTTCACATCACAAATGGTGCCAGAATGGCAAGAAGCATATATGGATTACAATTTTCTCAAGACCCTTCTAAAAGAAGTGGAGCGTTTCAAGCAAGGAAGCAAGCCACCAGCCACACCCGCTCGGCTAAAGCGAAAGCTAACACTTCATAGAGCTTTCAGTGGCCTAACTCACTTTGCAAGGAATGGCCATCTCACGTGCTCCTCTGAATCTGACATTGAAATCCAAGCAATTCTCGTCCATTCAGTAGAGCGAAATGGCTTTGCTGGCTATGAAACTACGTTTCTTAAGTTAGGAGAGGAGGGAGCAGAATACGAGCTTGTGTACTTTAGAAGACTTGATGACGAGTTAAATAAAGTTGACAAGTTTTACAGGTCTAAGGTGGAAGAGCTGATGATTGAGGCTGCATCATTGAATAAGCAAATGGATGCTTTAATTGCTTTTCGGGTCAAGGTGGAGAATCCACAAGGTTTGTTTGATAGCTCGGCAGAGATGAATCACCTTTCCATGGATGTTGCAACTTCAGCGGCTGCTACTACTCCATCCAGGGCTAGAGCAAGCAGTAAGTGTGTATTTTTTTCTCAAAAAAATTAAGGCTAACAAGCTTTATATATGCTTAGCTTCATATCATTTGAAGGAAAATGCAAAAGAAAAAAAGAAGAAGAAGGAAATCAAGAAAGAATGAAAATAAAAAAGATTTAAATTCAATAAATCGTTTTATGTGTTACTTCAAACTCATTTCACTTATTTAATATCTTCGATATAAAGATGAACTAATTTGAAAATGTATATAAATTTTTAACTAATTTTAATTATATTTGATTTTCTTTAATATTTTTCATAATATAATCAAATACAAGAAAATCATTTTTCGGATTTTTTTTTTTTTAGTACTTATTGGGAACCAAACATACATAACCTAAGTGATTTTATAGTGTTCATGTTATTAGAAAACTTCTGCAAATATGGATAACCCATATGTCAAAATTATTCCGGTTCAAGTGGAAATGATAATTTCAAATAAACTGGTACAATTGGGGTTGTGAATCTTATAAAAAGTTGATTTTGGTGTCCATTGCGTGGTGCACAGGAAGAGTTCACATGGATGCAATAGAGCAAGAAGGTGGATCGCGTAGCAACCATGGGCAATCAGGTGAATCAAGTGAAGATAAAGAAGTGAAGGAGAAAATCCAAACTACCAACCACAGTATTCAAGAAGAGAAACCAAATAGCATTAGGGGCACTAGGCCAGCTCCATTACAGATACTTGATCGGGTTAAAATGAACAACACTGTGGAGACTCCTTGTTCCACCATCAAAGGCTTCCTTAATCCTGATCAGCTAACGGCGCTATACTTCACGAGAGAAAATCTGAAAAGGGTTGAGCAAAAACTTAAGAAGGCTTTCATTGAATTTTATCATAAGCTCTGCCTTCTAAAAAGCTATAGGTACAAATACTATTTAGTTATCATTGAATCTGGTTGCTTCCCTATCCTTAATTTAAAAGGTGTTCTACGTACACTGATCCTAATTATAATCATGAACAAGCAGCTTCTTGAATATTTTGGCTTTTTCGAAGATCATGAAGAAATATGATAAGGTATGTACTCTCAAATGCACTTCTTTATCTTTACATTTGGAGTCTGCTTTCTAAATTACAGTCAGAAGTTTCAAAAAGGTAGGCTTAAAACATGAAAAGGTTAAAGAAGAAAAGAACCTAAGGCTTTTTCATTCCCTCATTTCTTAGGGTTGGACAGTAGATGCTTTTCTCTTTTTAATCATATTTTGCCTCGTTGTTGCAGATTGCCTCTAGAAATGCTTCAAAATCTTACTTGAAAATGGTGGACGAATCCTACCTTGGCAGCTCGAACAAGGTGAGCTTTTTATATTCATAACATGCAAGAGCATACCAAATAATTTAAGTGAAAAAAAGTCTTTTCTAAGCCACTATATATAAAAGAAGCCACACAACCTCTACACCTTAAAACAAATGTCTCTTTCCTACTTTTAATTTCCAAATAATTAATGATGCATTTGCTTATTAAGGACTAGGGGGAAGCTGCTTTCTCATCCAATGCATCATTGTCCTGACCTAACATATATTTTTAACTGGGAATGTGCATGTATCTATAAAGGTTAGCAAGCTAATGGAAAGGGTGGAAGCTACCTTCATCAAGCATTTCTGTAACTCAAACCGTAGTAAAGGGATGAACATCTTGAGACCCAAAGCAAAGAAAGAAAGGCATAGAGTAACATTTTCCCTTGGTAAGATTTCTAGTACTACAATCTAATTTGACCTTCATATAATAAATGGAGAGAAAAGATACTTACTCAACTTAGCATTGGAATGTACCATTTCTCAATGTTATATGCTTTTTTTGAATTTACTTATTGCAAAATTTTCAGGTTTCTTTGCTGGCTGCACAGCAGCTCTAATATTGTCCCTCATTTTGATTATTTGTACCCGCCATCTCCTTAAACTTAAGGAAGAGGGAGAAAAGTACATGGAAAACATGTTTCCTCTTTACAGGTAACTGAGACATTCCCCTGCTTCTGGCCTAAAGTGGTTCTTCATCTTCAGCTTATTCTGTAATTCCTCCCATCTTAACCCAACAGAATTTCAATGATAAGCACTTTGGAAAATAATTAAGGCTTTTGAAAAGTTTGTGCTGGCAACCAACATATTACTCAACCCTCCTTTGAGGTTGGCACAGGCTGCATCAAGTAGTAAGGCTCTGCACATGACATTGACTAAAGTTTTCCACACTCTTATCCAGCAAAGCTGGATATGATCTCTACTTGTTTAATCCAGATCGAGTTCACCTGAAACATTGATTTTGCTTGAATTGCGTTTTTAAACGTGAGTGTGTGTGTGTGTGTGTCACAAACACTTTCTGAATCCGGTTTCTATCCCCAGAGGAAAGCATTCCAAACTTCAGTTTCAATTCCCTGAAAGATAGAAACTTTGTTTTTAAAGGTCATTTTAAACTTGCAGCTTGTTTGGGTTCATTGTTCTGCACATGCTCATGTACGCTGGGAATATATACTTCTGGAGGCGATACCGTGTCAATTATTCATTTATATTTGGTTTCAAGCAAGGAACTGAATTGGGCTACCGAGAAGTTCTCTTTCTTGGTTTTGGGCTTGCAGTATTAGCCCTAGCGAGTGTGCTACTAAACCTGGAGCAGACGGACCCAGAAACAGAAGATTACATAGCATTCACTGAACTCCTTCCCCTGGGTTTACTTGTGGTAAGATTATCTAATTCATTCCATCCCTTGGCCCCATCCGACTATCAAAATATGAATGCCCCTCAATGGTTTCTTTCTTTTCTGCAGCTTGTAATTGTCATATTGATCTGCCCGTTGAACATCATATACCGCTCCAGTAGATTCTTCTTTCTTAAATGCTTGTTTCATTGTTTTTGTGCACCTCTCTATAAGGTAATAAATGGCGGTAGACTTACAAATTTAAAGAGTTAACAACATGGTGTACAAACAGTTTATTTGCTAATATGTGTCCTTCCTCTGCAGGTCACACTCCCAGATTTTCTCGTGGCAGATCAGCTAACTAGCCAGGTTTATATAGTCTCTTGCTCCATATATGCTAAACGTACAAATATTTTTATTCTGTTTGAAATAGAAGTGTTGAATATTATTATTCTGTTGCAGGTGCAAGCATTTAGAAGTTTGGAGTTCTACATTTGCTACTATGGTTGGGGAGACTACAAACATAGACAAAACACCTGTAAAACAAATGTTGTATATAATACTTTCTACTTCATTGTAGCTGTGGTTCCATACTGGTCTCGCCTTCTTCAGGTATCTTCACCATTCTTTTTTTTCCTCCAAAATCCATATATTGACTTAAGAAAAATGCTGTTAGAATGATCCATCGAGGCCAATCCCAGTTATTCCTTATTAAACCGGAACATGGTTTAGTAAGCTTGGTTAGCATCTCACAGAGAGCTCCATTATCTCCATTGCAGTGCCTCAGACGCCTGTTTGAAGAGAAAGATCTGATGCAAGCATATAATGGGGTAAAATATATCTCAACCATAGTAGCCGTTAGTGTGAGGACAGCATACAGTCTTGACAAGGGAATGGGTTGGAGGATAGTCGCCTGGGTTTCCTCTACAATTGCTGCAATCACTGGAACATACTGGGACCTTGTTTTTGACTGGGGCTTACTCCAAAAGCATGCTAAGAACCGCTGGTTGAGAGACAAACTCCTTGTCCCTCACAAGAGTGTATATTTTGGAGCTATGGTACGAATTGGTTGTTAATTAACTCTCAGGATTAATAGTCATATCAATCTAACAATGTTGATAAAATGTTCAGGTTTTGAACGTCTTGCTGAGATTTGCCTGGTTGCAAACGGTGTTGGATTTCCAGTTGTCTGTCATACATAGAGAAGGCTTAATTGCAATCGTAGCCAGCCTTGAGATTATCCGTCGTGGCATATGGAATTTCTTCAGGTAAAAATTCTTCTAAGAGCCAAATTGGGGTCCATAGACATCAATTCAGTGGGTTGGCATGATGCTGACAGTGAGACTTGATTTATTTCGTGTCCAGTGATATGGTTCTGTTTGTATATTCATCAGGTTAGAGAATGAACATTTAAATAATGTTGGCAAGTTCCGAGCATTCAAGTCGGTTCCACTACCTTTCAACTGCGATGAAGATGATGAGAAGGATGGGTAGCTTTGTCTCCACAAGAAAAAACTTGATTATATGCGACCCTATAATTTTAGAAGCATAGGAATGACGCAGGCAATACTGTTTTGAGAAGTGGTAGAATAAGGGCAAATTTTGACTAGCTTAAAAGCCAGATTACCAAGGCCTGTAAATTTTCAAGTAGAAAGGAAGTCATTAATAAGATTTTCTTATTGTATTAACATTATGTACACACCCTATAACTGAATTTATAGCCAAAGAACGGTTTGAAATTCCCCCATTCATAGAAAGTTTGTGAATTATCTACCATATAAAATTTGGGAAATTAACTCTTCATTTCTTTTCTTGTTGGCTTCTGAAGCATGCACAACACACTATATAATAAGAAATATAACTTTTAAATCTTTTAGGGTTATTGAAAATATAGATAATCTTTATAAGCTTTTCAGCCTATATATATATTAGAATATTTTTACCAAATAGTAAACTAGACCTAAAAAATATCATGATATTTCGATATTAATATTGTATTGTTTTAGGTCGAAGCACAATACTTCAATCATATTTTCAGCACAATACTTCAGTCATATTTTCATGATATATACTGAAATTTTCATCCTTGGTGGGTGAGAGGGATATTGTAAAGTAGTGACCAAGATATACTAGTGAAAGTAAGACCGAGCCGGAGATGAAGCCATATGGCTCGGTCATGAAGCCATATGGCCATGGTCATAAAAAGAAGGGAAAAGGACTTTTCAAGAGAGAGAGAAATAAGCAAATTTGAGCTCTAAATAAGAAAATTGGATAAAGTGATGGAAAAGAGAGTGAAATGAAATTTTAAAGAAATATTAAAAATGATGAAATAATCCCTAAATTGAAAATTTAACCCATCTCAAGGGTTTTTATGAAAAAATAACCAATTTTTGATATAAATATTATTTTCTATTTCAAATATTTACATATAGATTTAAAAAAAAAAAGTTATTTTTACAAAAATATAATAAAGACATTTTTATCCAAATGATACCCAAAAAAAATGTGAGAGGTTAGATTTCAAAAATTGGATTTTGAGAGGTTCTTTTAATCAAATAACCCAATTTTAAAAGGGGAAAAAAATATCAAATCCAAAAGAACACTAGATAGGGTCAATTTCGTTCAATTTTATATTATCATACGTCCAAATAACCCTTCATTGAATTATTGAATATAATAATGTACATCATTCTTCCTCTTAAGGAAGTAACAACTTGCAAATTCGTGGGAAAAGGAGCACATCTTTCCTTTCGAGAGATGCTGGCAAACATCATTCCAACTTGGAAATCAGTGTGAGAAAATCATCTGCACATTAATTGTTCCTCTTCTCGTTTCAATCATGGGGAAGGCCTTGCCACGGACGGACCAAGAGCGATTTTGCCTAAAAGAACAAAATAAACCCAAGACATCAAATAAGGTAAGAGGCATCCTGTTAAGTTCATATCAGACGAGCAGCCAAGCAATTTAGAGGATTCAATTGTCCAACATAAAATCAGTTTCCCAACACAAAAGATAGGTCTAGAATCTCATGAAAACATATCACCTAAAAATCAAAGCACATTTCGATCACATCCCGCCCGCATTCCAAATGGGTAAGCACAAACTCTGCTATACTACGGAGAGAGGAAAGTGGCAGCTCTGAAATTGCCTGCTTTACACCTTTTGAACCTTTAAGCCATTATCTTGGCCGATCTCACATAGAGGCTGTCCACAACCTTACCAATATTGGAAATGGTTTCCAGTGTTGCTGGATATATAGCATCTGTCTTGGGATCCTCAAAAATGATGAGACATCCAGCCCCCTGGTCTAATGTACCTGCAAATTTCTTATCTAGAATCATCTGCGACAATTTTTTCTCCACATGATCTACTGGCAGTTCAATCAGCTCAGCAATATGAGCAATTTCAACCTTTGAGAACGGTTCAATCAACCTGCAGAGATTCTGCTCCAATAGGGTGTCATAAAGGGAAGAAAGGTGCCTGTGAACAATTGGGTCTTCCTCTAGCTGGGCCCTAAAATCCCGAAGAGCAGTCTCAAAAAGCTTCAATGAGCGTTTCGCATGGGCATCAGCCACAGCTTTCATGGCATCTAACTCTGGCCCTACATATTGCAACCCTGCTTTGGATGATATTATTCCTGCCACATCATCAGCCTGGTTAACCATGATTTTGCACAACAACATATACTTCAGGCTAAATACAGCCCGGGGATCTTCAAGAGCATTGAAAGCTTCAAACGCTTCAAAGAAATAACTGTAAGCAGTTTTATAATCTTTTTCTTCTGCATGGAGAATCCCACTCTGCAAATCTATAGTGCCTTGTTGAGCTGGAGGTACATAAATTGCATTGGCTGCAGTTCTTGCTGCTGTAAGGGCAGCCTTGGCTTTGGGGAGGTTTCTTAGTGAAAAATGAAGCTTGCTTTCCAACAAATCTATGTCCACAAGAAGAAGCTTATCATCTAGTCTTCTAACTTCCTTGATTAAACCTGAGAGAAGAGTTAAAGCTTCTGAATACTCTTTGTTTTCCATCAAAAGAGCTGCTAGCCTTGCCTCAACTCGTTGCCTAAGGAAAGTTCTCTTCTCTGCACGGGTCCATGCCACCATGTCTTTGCAGAGGGAAATCTGGAGATCTGATGTGTCTGGTATCTTTGCTACTGCATCAATGACCCCACGGACAATTTTTGCAGTTTTTGCCTTAGGGATCAAGGAAAAAAAGGGTCTCAATTGGGTCAGAAGATTTCGAAGATCCTCTGCTCGGTTCTCTTGTCTAAGGAGATCTGAGAGATTTGTAATGGCCTGTTCTTTTATTCGTAGGGCCTCAGAAGAAGATGAAGGGCTGTCAATAATGCAATAAAGGATAGAGATGGCCTCAGATGGGGTTTTTGCTTCTAAAGCCTGAGCAATTGAGTCAGTCGTTGCAGTGAAATGTGATGAAGACATGGTTGCCGCCTTGAAAACTCAAGTCCTACAAAATGAAAATGATTGTGGAAGTTGGTATGACATATATATAAACTTGCATCAAGAAGTGAAATAAACTAACATGTTAATGTTACCCAAGTAAAAAAACGAAAGAGCAAACAAACAAAAGAAAGAAACACACTAAAAAAGTAGTCCCCATGCAATGTTATCAATTATCAATTAGACCAAACTGACATGCATTACCTGCTGCTACTAAAACCTTTTTGCAATGCTGACTTCCAAATATTAATGTGGGGTGATATAAACAGTCTGATCATGAACTATTATGCCCTAAAAATCACCATCATGACTTGTCAATGAAAATTCTTCAAAATGCTGCTCTGCCATACTATGTTATGATCCAAGTTTCTTATTTATATACGTAAGCAAAAGAATCATATTTCATCCCTCACAATAATTTTGTTCAAAACTAGTCTCAGTTGTCAAATAACAAGAACTAACATATAGATCAACTTCTGTCCTTCATAGGCATCTCATTCAGTTTTTTTTTTTTTTTAAAAAATAGAACTGATGGATAGACATAAACGAACCATCTGTTTATTTTCTTGTGTGTACGTGTGTGGTTTTTGGGTGGGGGGTGGCATTCATTTTTCATCAAAAGTGTGAAGGGGAGAAAGAGAAGAGGAGGGGGAGGGATGCATCAGTTCTTTTAGCTGCCAGGCAAATTTAAAATATCATCCAATCCTAACATATATGAGTCTCATACAGATCAGTGCCATAATAAGGTGAGTGTACATTATCATTATACTAAGGGGTTAATTGCCAGCTTATGCATCAACTTTCTTTTCATAGACATAGATAAATTTATTAAAAGAACATAAATGAAAAAGGAGTGTGACCAAAGCACAGCCAGTATTTAAAGGGAACCAAACTCCAGAAGAGAGTAAGAACCATTTAAAAGAAAAAAAAAAAAAAAAAAAAATCCTCCCAACTAGAAACCTACCAATCAATAAAGTGTAACAAAATGAAGGATGTCCCTTCAATAAACTTCCTCAACTAAAGAAGAAGAGCACAAACAAACGAGTTTTTGAGTGCATGATCTGAATGCTGTAAGTATCAGACACTATTGGAGTGATCATATTCCAGATATTATTCTTTTAGTTATCAGTTGATGCTTTAATAAATGTACCAGGGAAACATAGAGTTCGCCATGGACAGCTCGGTAAAGCACAAAAGAGACCAGGATTTTTTTCCCTCGCTTTCTTCAATCTCCTCCCTTTGTTTTTACTTTGTCCACTTTAAATCATGGACAGCAAAGTTTATAGCTCCAAAGCACAAATTGTAAAAGCTTGTTTAACTGGTATACTGGAAAGCAAACTATTTGTTCATTAAGTAATTGAAATGTAAAGGAAATCATGATTTGGGAACATATTCTGAAAAGGGAAAAGGAAAATTGGAAAGACGGGTTCTTCACCAGTACTGGATTGAGTAGAACTCTACTTAAAACCATGTCCCAACTAACTGGCATCGTAACAAATTTGTGATTGTTCCACACAGGACAAGATTGAAGAAATCCAAGATAATTTTTCAGATACGAAATGCAATGCGCTTTAAGAAAATAGAAAGGTTTAGTATATTTGGGGAATTTAGGAATAGGCTTGGGAATTGTTGAACCACATGGACGTATAATGGTTTTCTTCATTTGAAGAAATATCAGGGACAATTTCAGAAAATTAGGATAAACTCAAGATTGTTATTAGTATGCTACCAGGGGAGAGCCACATTAATCTTCTTCACCACCAAGCTTTGCCCATGATCATTTGTTTTGTAGGCTCACACCTCCATCATCATGTCACCCAAGTTTTTTTGCATTCTAATGCTTTCATGGTCAATTTGGCAGTAGAACTTTTCCCCTTTTTGATAGATATAGCAATTTAAGGCTCAAACTTGCTTTATCTCTTGACCTACTACACTAAGACCTGTTTATTTTTAAGTCTTGTTTTTAGATACTTTGTCTGATACAAAAAGTAAAACAATTTTGACTTTATTTGAAATTTGAAATTTGAAATCTCAACAACAGTTTTGCATTGATTTTCTATTTAGATTTCAGATAAATTCAGGTGGGATTTGAATTTTAGATAAAACACAGAAAACATCAGAACATACAAAATATCTAAATCTGATGGACAAAATGAGAAGCACAGTCCCCACTAGGGTAAAATATTGTCAGTCTCAGCATAGCGTATTCAACTCCAAGATGCATTCAGTCTGCCCATGGTTTCTTAAGTGTCATCGCCATTGAACCCAATTTAATTAGGAGAACACATTTCTATCATTACAATTCTAACAATAAATTTCCTTCAACTTCTTTCTCTATATAACCAAAACCAATCTGTCAAAATCTATATATATATATATATATACTATAGACAAAAGTATAGAAAAGTTCCCAAAATATTCCTATTATATTACAATTTCCCTCATATTCCACATTTTTATTCTTGACCCATAACAAATTCACCTTAAAAATCATAATAAATTCACTAATATATTATTTATTGGCTACAACTGATAAAATTCAGTTCATTTTATTTATTTTGCACTTTTTTTGAGGTTTACATTTATAATGGGGAGCAAAAGTCAATCCAAACCTTTTTTTGTACGTACAATTATACAAGATAATGTTCCCAAAAATTCTACCTTAACCTCCAAAGTAAAATCCTAGAATTCAAAATTTTCAACAATATCGGTGACAAATTAAAGCATTAAATCCTAGCCCTATGTTTAGTTTTCAAGAAAGTATAGAAATAAAAGAAAACAATATTTGCATTGTATGCTATCTCTTATCTTTTGCTTAAAAAAATAAAATAAAACAAATAAATAAATAACCCACGTTAAGCCAAATAGTCAGCGTGAGTTTTCAAGTAAAGTGAAAATTTTCAGTATTCCTCAATTCTCGTGGTGAAAACTTTACAATTCAAAACTTACTTTTCTCATACTTTTTCTGCATCTTAACTAAATACATTTTTATAGAAGAAAACATTCCCTAACAGAAAAGGCCGTCAATCTAACATAAAATTCAGTCTTAGCTGTAAGACAGACTTGCAATAGTTCCACGTATGTTCAAGAGAAACCCTAGATTTCAAAACTTCTAGCAATAGCATTCCCAAGTTATGAAGGACTCAAGAGTGAAATCTGACCCTCTGCTTGGTTACCAAGAAAATTAAGAAATATAAAAGAAAACCACTGGTAAAATATCATTTTCTGCTTTTTCAAGCCCTTGATGGTGAAAAATTTACGATTTCTATTTTTTTTTTCCAGCATGCAACGGATTGTATCTAACTTAGAAGTCGATTGATTGAACTGGGAATAGAGATTGGAGCAGTACCTTCAACTCAGATATCGATCGAAACGCAGCCTTGGAAGAAAAATGACTTGAGTGCTTTTGTGTAGAGGGAGATTGGGAATTATGCTGCAAGGAAACCCTAAAACGATATAGACTCAGCCTAGTATCCAGGTGATAGTGGGTGGAGCCTGGGCTTGCCAATTTTTGAACTATTGGGCCACAAGTGGGCTGAATTCTAATCCGTTAGAAGCCTGTATATCAATGGTCCGATCCAATGAAAGCCAAGTCAAGTAAACCCAACCCAACCTCACTTTGCTTTGAAGATTTTCAGTCCATGATGAATTTAATCAAGTTTCAAGTTCATATCGATTTTCACAACTTTGATAAATAATTTATTTTTTAAAATTTATATGCGTTAATATATCAATTTTATAATTCACTGATTAAGTGCATGTTTGGATATATTTTCTATGTTTTGTTTTTAAAAATAGAAAGTCTTATATAAAATATTGAAATTTGTATATAAAATGTAAGTAGATACTTTATATACTTGAAAACATTTTTACCATTTTTAAAATTTAAGAAAGTAAATTATTTTTTATTTCCTCAAAATTTTAAAATTTTTAAACAATTTTGAAGAACATCATGTAATTTTTTTTTTAAGGTTTATATTTTGTATAAATTTCTATATTTAAAAATAAAAAAAATAAAAGTGTATTGATATTATACCAAATTTATGTCATTTTATTTAGATAACCAATATCTTTTTTGTGAGTATCTTTATATTCTCTTCGTCTATCTATAAATTTTTTATAATATCATATTTGTATTCTAAAAGACTTGATCGCCTTTTATTCTTCTCATATTAATTTCAAATATGTAATAGTAAGTATTTCATTTTTTTAATATTATTTAATTGCAATCACCTCATTTTCAAAATTATTAAACTAATAATATATTATATCTATTTTTTATTTTTATTTTTACAAAACCAATTCTTCTATTTAAGTCTACTTGTATTATTTTTTTTAAACATGATTAAAATATTTCTTATAATATTTTATCAATATTTCAAAAAATTTAATTCATTTTCTACTTGAATGTTAAAATTAAATTAAATTTTCCATTAATTTAATAATTTTAATTGTAAATATTGGTATATATGTTTTTCTTAATTGAGTTTTGATGACAACAAAACAATGATAAGGTTACAAACGGTTCAATCAATTTAATTATTTCAAGTTTTCAAGAAATCAAAGATAATTAGTCAATTCAATGGAAGATTGTGGTCAATAAAGACTTGAAATAGGTGAAGACCTATGAAAACGTAGAACTAATGTAAAGTTGGTCTTGTTGGTGAACTTGAGTCATTTAAACTTTTTCATGCACTTAAGTTTCCAAATCATTCTTTTATGCTTTTAAAATGAACACATTTTCATAAAATCAAATAATCTTTTTCTTTTTTATTTTATTTTTATTAAATCATGATCTTAATTCTTCCAAATTCTTACTTAAAGGGTTTATTTGGTGTTCTAAAAGCAATCAAAACATTCAAGCGCGTCCATGGTGCAAAAATCCAATCAAAAAGGTAAGGTTTCCAATGAAGAGGTGGCTAGAGAAGGAAAAGAATCTTTCTTGGATTCGAAATTGCAACAGGAGTGCTTAAGGACCCAAATTAGCACTTGAGTGACCACCAACGCTTAAGCGCTCCATCAAACGCTCGTGCGACCTTACAATGCTTCCAACACCACAGGCAATAATGGAGATGATTTTTAGGTGTTAAGGGTACATTTTAAGGATTTTATGTTTTTTGACTCCAAATTGTGTTGTGAGGATGCTTTTGTAAATAGCAGTTATGAAAGTGAACAAAGATATGTTTCATCCCAAAGAAGAAAATGAAAAAGTGATTGGTCTAGAAATATCATATTTTGATGCAATTGACATATTGACATATTAATATATCTTGCAAATTGTACCTGAGCACAATCGTATTTTCTATCAATTTGATATTGAGATAAAGTTTTATGCTAATGTGAAAACATTGTAATATGATCAAACATGTATTATGATATCTTTATGGAACAACAAATATGAGTTTATTTTTATTCAAAATGAGCAAAAACTCAATTCCTTGGATATGTGGATGTTGGTTATCTTTTAGATCAAAGAGAGGTATATTTATTTATAGTAGTATAACAATGTTATGAAGATCAATCAAGCAAACAACAATAGCCGTTTCTTCAAATCATTCGAGTATACTTTCAATTCATGAAGTAAGTCATGAATGTATATGGTTAATGTGAATAATCTAACATATCAAGGAATCATGTAAACTGCTCTCCATCAAAGATAGTGTTGCAAAGTTATAAAAAGATAATGTTGCTTGTATTGCACAAATTAAAGGATGATTTATAGAAGGTGAAAAAACTAAGCATATTTCCCCTAAATTCTCCCATACTCATGAGTTTTAAGAGAATGGTGAAATTGATATTTAGCAAATCTAGGCATGTGATAATATAATATGTTTCTTCCCTACATATTAGATGAACAAAATATCTTGTAACCATGCAACCAACTAAGTTTCCATATGCGAGAAAATCATTGATTATCCATAATAGATTATCTCATAATGTATATAGGTTTAACACTCCACCATATCTTTTTTGTTTCATTGTTAAACCCATAAAGCCCAAAATGAATGAAAATAAGAAATATGAATGATTTTTTAATATCTTTCATACTCAAAATGAGAAATAAACATTTTACAACATGAAATTTTCTTTTGATCTTGCAAGAAATTTCCTTTGATGGGACTTTCTGTTTGTTTTCAATAAATATTATAGTATATTGTGATGAGGATATTGATCGGTCATATTTGAAAAATAATTTTTAGAAAATTATTCTCAATATTGTCATCTCCCACAAAAGGAAAAATGAAATAGTTTCCATATCATGTTGGAGTCAGTTTGGAATGTTGGAATTAACAATGAGAAATTAATTTTATTTTTTATTTATCAATGTAAATGAATTGTTTTTTTTTTAAATTTAAATAGGAATGAAAATTTTTATAATTATAAAAATGATCAAATCTTATATTTTGATTTTTTTTTTCTATTCTTTTACGTGGTATTATGATTAATATCTCATCTTGTTCTATTCATATTTTTTATATTCTTAAAATATGTTTTTTGCTTTTTGTTTTTACCTTTTTTTATTATTGTTTTTATATGTGTTGACCAAAATTTAGAGTAATTTGAGATTGATGATGAAATTTTCCTTTCAAGGTTAGAAATATTTTATAAATCCTTTTATTACATAATTTTTTCAATTCCTTCCATAAAACTCTCTTTTCTTTTTTATTTGAAAAAGATGTTGGATAATTTTTTTTTTATTTTCTATGAAATTTCCTTTTATTGGACTGTTTGTTTATTTTCTAAGAATGTTATAGGATGTTGTGAAGAGGGTATTGATTGGTGATATTTGGAAAATAATTTTTGAGAAAATTAGTCTCAATATTGTCATCTTCTGCAAAAGGATTCTAAAAATATGTTTTATTTTTGTCTTCTTTTCTTATTGTTTTTATATGCATTGACCAAACATTGGAGTAATTTGAGATTGATGATGAAATTTTCCTTTCAAGGTTAGGAAATTTCTATAAAATCCTTTTATTACAATTTTTTTTCCAATTCCTTCCATAAAACTCTTCATTTTCTTCATTTTTCTTTTTTCTAAAAAAAATGTTTGATAATTTATTGATCTAAAGAATATTAAAAGTTAAAAATTCAAAATATTGAATATTTTTTCCTTTAATGTTTTTATTTTATTTGAACATATTTTTCACAACCAATTTTTTTATTAATTATTTTACTTAGAAAAAAATATATCAATTGGAGCTATGATTGAAAAATCAATACTTTATTTGAAAGGTTCTTTAATTCTTTCTCATACTAATTTTTCTCTTAACATTTCTTAATAATGAATTAGGTTTTTTGTCTTATATATACAATTTTCATACTTGTTATAATATCATGTCCTATCATATTAGTAGTTGAAAACATTTTTATATTCTGTTACTAAAATTTTATTTTATATAATTGAGATGAAATTTAATGGACATTGTTATTTCACAAAACGAACATTAAAAAAAATATTGAAATTAAGAAAATCCTTCCAAGAAATAAAAAAATATAAAAAGAATTAGATGTTAAAAATGATTTTTAAAAGCATAATGAATTATAAAAAATAAATTTAAAAAGTATAGATATTAGGTGGAAGATTAGTATTTTCTAAAATTTTAGATTTATATTTTGATTTTGTAGTTTTGATTTATTTTTTATTTTCTTGAATTGTTTTTATTTGAGTTCAAATGTGACTACTTTGTTATGAGATTCATTAAAGAGATAGTTGTTGATTCTACAGTTATTGCATTAAAGGTTTTACTCATTTAATGAATTGTATATAGTTTCATACTTCCAATTATTATGATATTAATGTTATTCTCATTTGATTTCATTTTGATGACAAAAAACATATTCTCAAGTAGAATTTGATGAAATTAGAGAAGGATTGATTACTTTTGTATTATAACTAATTATGAATCATGTTGATGTATCGTGATCATGCATGGTGAGTCCCTTAGTTGTTATATAAATTTTCCATTGGTACTGTATAATATTACTTATTATTTACGATCTATTTTTATATCAAAATAGGAAAAAGAAAAAAAAACATTAGTACTTAGATTTGTTTATTTTTTATAACATCACATTTTTATTTTCAATAAGAACTCTAAAACTCATTAATCTATAAAATGTAGGTATCACTCTTGGGAGGACAATATGAAGAATAAAAAAAAAAAGGAGAAAGAGGCAACAAGATTTGGGTTTTTAGATGTGACTCTTATACCATACATTATACGACATAAATGTTACTTTATTTGGAATTGAGAATTTTGGGTTTTTGGATGCAACTCTTGTGTCATTTTATGGTTAGCTAATTTTATGCATATGAAATGCAGGTATACATGAATGTTGGGATGCTTAACATTTCTAAATCATGTTTTAATATGTATTCACTTTTCTTTTTTAGTTTTGATGTGTTTGATGTACCATCATTTTGTGAACATTTGATATACAAATATTAGTGGATGATGTAATGTATTACAGGTTAATCCATAAACATTATGAAAATATAAGTTAAATGTAATATGATTATTATATTTATGGACAAAATTTACACTCATTGATCTTATTTACTAATAAGCATTACAAAAATCTCTAGGCTAATCAACAAAAAACAACCATATCTTCTATAATCATTTACAATGATGTGACACCATAATTCAAAGGTGATGCGTTTAATGTAACATTATAACTCAAAGGTAATGCATTTAATATGACACCTAATATATCTCACACAACTTTATATCAAATTAAGTATCACTAAAAATATATGGTGTTGCTTCTGAATGTGTCACCATTTATCTGATTTGGTGTCGCTTCCAAATATGTCACCAATTGGTACCCTTTATGGTGTCAGTGGATAAGGTGACGCTATGTTGTAGCGACACCCTATGTTTAAGGTGACTCATTATAAATGTCACCATATATCTTTTTCCTTGTAGTGAAAACTAATTTGGCAATTTAGTAAGTAGATTTTTTTCATGTTAGAAAATAGTACATGACAAAATATGCAAAGGAAAAACGGGTTTTGACTCACTAATATGAAAATATATCCAAAAAAAAGCCTAAATTTTTTTACATTAGTATTATCTTTATTTATTTAAAAATAATTTAAAATACATGCACTTTTTAATGAGTCATATAATTATTCCCTAAAATACCTTTTTTACTTATCCTGTCATCAATACCAATTAACAACTAAACTCTTCCACATAAATATTTCCCTTCTTTTTAGATATGTTTATTATTATTATTAGTGATGGCCTTAGTCATGACCTTACCTCTATTTTTCATCAATATGGAATTACGGGATGGCTCCCAATATCTTATTTTTAAATTTTTACTAATCATGAGAAAATGTTAGCACAGAAAAAGTGCAAACCCAAGACAAGAACTTGAAACACAAATTGTTGGAGTGACAATAAATTATTAGAGTTATAAACAAAGGAGAATGTTACAAAGCATGCAAAGATTCATATTTTTTTCCAGATATTCTTGGCTACCAATAATCACATCAAGACTTTTACATGAAAATTTTTAAAAACAACAACATATTACATTTTATCTTTATCTTTATCTCCTAAATTGAAAGTGAAGCCAAAAACAAAGAAAATGCCCAAATAACCAGAGTCCATGAAATTAATCTCAAGTTGCCCTAATGAAAAAAAAAAAAAATCCTAAAGAGACAGAAAAAACCATAAATATTATTCTCAACAAAACTCAAACTCATTTACAATCCTCCAAGGTTTCATTACTTCTAATGTTCACACTTTTCAAACTACGTCACTTTTGTTATGGGATGTTTGTTTATGGAGGAAAGAAAAGTCTCAACTTTTCCTACAGGGTGTTTGTTTCTAGAAAAAAAAATCCCAAATAATAATAGTAACAACAACAACAACAACAACAACAACAACAACAACAACAACAACAATAATAATAAGCATATCTAAAATAAAGAGAAATATTTGCATGGAGGAGTCTAGCTGTAAATTGGTGTTAATGACATGGCAAATAAAAGAGGTGTTTTAGGAAATAATTATGACTCATTAAAAAATGTATGCATTTCAAATTATTTTTAAATAAATTAAGATGATGCTAATAAAAAATTTTGGGGTTATTTTTTTCATATATTTTTATATTAGTGAGGCAAAACCCACTTTTCCCAAATATGCAACTTACAAAATAATAAAAACCAAAATCAAAATCAAAATAAATAGTTATCAAACAAAAGAATTGTTTTTGTAACACTCCCAACATGAATTCTAACAGTATTGATATACTCCCATACATTTATGATCAATAATTTCTAGATGATTAGTCAACCAATTTTCAATACAAAAGGGATTCATCACATTTGCCGATGTGAATAGAAATGACAAGAAATGGAGGGAAAATTATATGAATACCTTGGACGAGATGGTGGAAGATGAACATGGAAGTAGTACCCATTAAGAAAAAACAGAAACCTGACTCTCCAAAATCAATTTGTTTTAAGAAAAAGTCACCAAATTTCAAAATTAAAACAAAAACACAAATAATAATAATAATAATAATAATAATAATAATAATAATAATAATAATAATAATAATAATTCAATCAATATAGAATAGAAGGGTAGATTATTAGTGCCAATGTAGTAGAAATGTTGAATTACAAAGGAAAAATTGTATAAATATGGTGGATAATTCAAAGAAATCTTACAAAAGAGAGTAGATAAAAGAAATTGACGAAAACCTAAAACCAGAAAAAGATGGAATTCATAGAAATTTTAAGTATTGGGTGGTGGTGTCTAAATTGCAGCATAGAGGACAAATAAAGCACAAAACCACTCATTGATCTTAGCAGAGACGTAGAGAGGCAAGACATCAACATAAAGGTGAACCAATAATCTATCAATGATATTCCATTTCCATTTTTTTTTTCTTGTTTCAAAAAATCTAAGAGTTGAAACTCCAAAGAAAAAAAAAATTGAAAAATACCTAAAGATGATGAGCTAGTGTGAAGATCTTCATGTGAAGTTGTAGAAGTTGGAGATAAGCAGATTTTCAAGTTAGAAACAAGTAGATCTGTAAGCTGAAACTTAGGGGGAAAAATAATAATAATGATAATAATACCTGAAGATGAAGAACTAGTAGGTGAAGATCTTCAAATGAAATAAAGAATGAAATGAACTTGTTTTCAAAAATGGTTTTAGTTCGGGAAATGATGGCTAAAAGATGATAATGAGCCCAACAAATCTATGGAGTTGAAGCACAAAAGGGTTTTAGCATAAGGGTTTTTGTTCTTTGTTTTTATGTTATGTGCATGATGCGACTCATGGTAGCTTAGCTTTAAAGGCGTATCAACAAAATTTATACCTTAAATACTATTACTAAAGTAGCCAAGCTACTATAGCATAGTGGTTATAGGATCGTTCATTGGGAAGGGTTTTCGCAAACACGAGTGATATTCAAATTAGGAAAATAGGTGATTTTCTTATGGATGTTAGCTTTAAAAGAAGATGAAAATGTTTTAGAGAGATTTAAACTAATTTAAGCTAACATTAAAGACTATAATGAAAGGGTGTAAAAACAAGTTTCTCAAAGATAGGATAGCTATGCTCTGGCTCTTATGCAAATTGGAAATCTCAAGATAGGCTCCTCGCGTTGGGGTTGCAACTATGGTGATGCTTGCTTCCCGAACCGGTATGGATTTAGCAAATCAAGTTTTAATCCTTTAAAATGGCAAAATAGATGGTAGTGAATTTCATCAATGGTTATTCACCTTAGACTTCCTTTGAATGGCTCGTAAGAGATAACTAATGGTCTAAAGCCAAAAGCTTACCAAATATTGGCAACTCAAAGTCATTCCAGGTGATAAACTCACCTTTCAATGGCCATTGAAATTGGTTCTAACGGATTAATGCAAAACTTGGAATTGAAAACCTCACCTTCCAATAGCTCGTAGGAGATAACTAATGGATAGAAATCCAAAAGCTTATCAAGTATTGGCCGTTGGAAGTTGTCCAAAGGAAATAAAAACCAAACTTTGCATTAATGAACCATTAATGAAAAACGACTACCTTACCTTCCAGGTGCGAGAAATTTCCATGGGATTGCATCCAAGCCATCACATAACATCCATACTTTGAGAAACTTAAAGGTTTTAGCCAACCATCCTCTGAGGAAAAGTCCTCAGAGGCTGTTTGGCTACTAAGAAAATAGAAATGGGGAAGAACCGGAGAAGAGAGAAAAAAAAGAGCTTTATATATTTCTAAGTTAATATACAGAGGATCGATCTCCCAAATCCTATATCCTCCTGGAGGCGTTGTGTACCTCTATATATAGCAAAATTACAAGATAAAGCCTTATGTCGGCTGAATACAAGGTTACAAAAGGAATTTACACGAGAAAATATCAAGCTTAAAATATATGGGAAGTCGGTGGTGCGTGCGTGGAGAAACAGAGGAAATTTGGCATTTTCGCAAGGTGAATTTCTCCTTGCGAAATTTCGCAATGTTGCGAAATGGCAAAATTTCGCACCATGAGGAAAATCCCCTTGCGAAATTTCGCAAGGAGAAATTCACCTTGCGAAACTTTCGCAAGGTTTGATGCAGTTGTCTTCCGCAGGCCATATCTTCCTCATTTCAGCTCCAAATTGTACACGGTTTGAAGCGTTGGATTCTTGACTTCCTGAGCTTTGAAATGGTATATAGTATGTAGAAAATGGACTTCGGGAAGTGCCCCAAAAGTGTGAAAGAAGACTGCAGCTGCTGTCCTCTGTTTTCCTCTTCTCCATTGTTCTTGTTTGTGCTCGTGTTTCCACTTGAAATTCAAGCCTGTAAACTTCCAAAATCCTTGCTTTAACTTGTCCAAGTAGCTCCTCCATCATTTGGGATGCTTGAATTGATTCATAAGCTGATAAAAACATGTAAACTTGCCACAAAATGGTAAAACCAATTACTAAGGACCTTAATGAATTAATTGGGTTAAATGAATATGATTACTACTCAAAGGTGCTTAAAACCATTATAATTAGGTATACAAAATAGCACTTTTTGGTAGTAATCAGTGCACACTAGCAAAAACAAGAGAAAACTTTTTTTTTTGGCGTTTTGTGAGAACACCGTGTTTTGGGAGGAATTTCCTAAAAATGGTTTTCAGAAAATTTTGGAGCCAAACATGTTTTTTTTTAAAAAAAAAATCTAAAAATGGTGTTTTCTGTTTTAAAAAACTAAAAACTATTTTTGAGAATGGTTACCAAATACACCCTAAGCAATCCCAAATTTTTTTATTTATTTAGTTTTTAGCTTTTAAGATTTGATTCATATAAATTAGAGTTATTTATTGGGCATAAATCCTAAGAATAATGTCTTGCAATTATATTTCCTTATATTACAATTCTATAATATGTGTTGTAGATTCATTCCACTTAGTGGGGGACCTATAAAGGTGTTGGTAATCATATTGCATTACTAGAAGCAATTGTTGCTCTTGCAATCTTTCTGCAACACATGAATTTTGAGTTTGTTCCTAGTCAATTTAGTGTGACTATTAGAGCTACTATTCCATTATTTTGTGAACTCTTGTCCTTCACTTCCTATATAAACATTTTTAATAGTAAATAACATGTTTATGTTAAAAAAAAAAAAAAAGAGAAAAACAAAAACTAGTCATTCGTGTAGGTGAATTTATTTTCTTATATCTTGATACATTGAATTTGAAGTTCAATTTAGTCATAAGGCATTCATTGAGGTATTTTGTTCTATCTAGGCCAAGAGAAAGCAAAAATCACTCAAACCAACTTTTAAATATTTCAGTATTATTTTGCTCTATGGATGGATATTTTGTAGTCTACTCAAGAGATCTTAAGGAAGATGTAGAATTGTTATCTTAACATCTTTTGTATTAAGAAAATCATCTTCAAGTCATATTCATGGTTATCTTTATTAAGTTTTAGGACATTGGTTTTATGGTATAGACTACAATTATTTGGCTGACAGGAAAGAAAAAAGTAGTACATTTGTGATGTATGGAGGGTAATAAGAAATATGAATGTTTTTTCATTCAAATTTTCATGGATTATAAGCACCCTTTGGGATTACATTTAACTTTTATGTTTACATAGAAATAGTATAAACAAGGTATTAAAGAGAAATATGAACTTAAGAGGGTTTATGACCATGAAACGCATGAGACCTTGATATGAAGTCTTGGAATAGTGATGCATTAATTTTTTTTTTTTTTAAAAAAAAAAAAATCTTTTAGCTTCTTAGTCAACATTTATCTCACTACTTTCTATTAGTATAATTTACTTATCTTTTCTCCCAATGATTGGAAACAAGGGTTGTTGAAAGATAAGGACCTGATGATATAAATCTAAGACTTGCCATTTCAAAAAATGGTATAAATCCTCATAGTTCATTGAGTAAAAAACACAATTGTTGGCCTCTTATAATGATCATCTATAACCTTCCCCCTTAGTTGCACATGAAGAGGAAATTTATTATATTATCTTTGTTAATATCAAGTCCACGACAACCTAGAAATGACATTGAGGTTTATTTACCACCATTGTTAGATGACTTGACAACTTCATAGAAGGTAGGGGTCAAAGCATATGATGCACATCAAGAAAAGTTCTCACTACAAGAAAAAAGGGCTTCATTGACAGTTTTTCATTGTCAAGATAAGGTATATCTGTTAAGGTAGATCGGTATTTACATATGTCATCTATGCCAGTGTCAAGAAATGATAAAAGCTAGCTTGACATATGCATATGTTAAGGTAGACCTTATTTCTATCAATGTAGGAATCTTATTAATATGACATATGTTAATGTTTCTTCCATTTCAATCAAGGTTAGGTTAAACATATGTGAAGGTTGACTCATTGTTTTGTCAAGATTATATTCAATATATGTTAAGCTTAAGTATGATATATGTCAATGTTGTTTTATATGCTTTTAAATTTAATTTACACATATGTCAAGGATGTTTTTTTTTTTTCAAAGTTGAAAATTTAATATGTTAAGGTTCCTTTATTCTTATGTCAAGGAATACAATTTCTTTTATCTCAAAATTTCTTTATTCATATAAAAAAAAAATTGTTTTATTTCATATCAAGGTTGCATATGGAACATGTCAACAACCTAACCTATTGCCCAAATGATCTACATAAAAATTAAACCTGTTGTGTGTGTGTGTGTATATATATATATATAAACTACATGAATGTATAAAATATATATATTTTTTTAAAATATGAACATGTAGGCAAATATATTGACAAAAAAAAACAACTTAATATCCTTGCATAATCTTGTATTATCATCACATACATAAAAAAAAAGGCAAATATGTACCCAAAAATCCAATAGTTATACATGATAAATATAATGTATGCATGATCTTGTGCCTTCAAAAGTGTTGTAATTGCTGCAAATGCCACTTAACCTTTTGCAAGTAGGAAAAAAACATCAGTATATGTTTATATTTGAAAGATTAATAAAAAGATATAAACATGTATCCAAATGTATTCCCAAACAACCTAACAACTATATATAATCTTGTTATCTTGTCAAATATGTATGAAAAAATGATAGATATTTACCCAAAAATAACCAAATATCATGTAGCTATGCATGATAACAAAAATTTATATGTGATATTCTCCTCTAAAAACTGCAGCTACTGCAAATGTCACCTAACCCCAGGCAAGAAAGAAAAAAGTAACATTATTTTATGTTTGTATTTGAAAGTTCATTAAAAAGATATAAATATGTATCCTAAATATATTGAAATGTATCCACAAACAACCTAGCAAGTATACATGATCTTATACTATTATCAAATCTATATATATATATATATATATATATATATATATATATATATATATATATATATATATATATATATATACTATTCAAGCACTATTCAAGCACGGGTCTACTGTTCATCTTTACTATTCAAGATTCCTTTTTGCCTATTTAAGGAGGCTCGGGCCTCATTTGTAAGCACACTTAAATTTTCTCTCCCAAGCCTATGCTCTCCCTTATCTCTTCTTTCTCTCTCATCATGTAATCCCTTCAAGCCTTCAAGCTTTCCTACCCTTGTCCATTGTAAGATATTTCTCCTTATGTATAATATAAGTATGTTTTGATTACCTCCTATATGGATGGTTTTTAATTATGCTTTGATTTTAATTTTATGTTTTTTATTTTGTACCGCCTATATGGTCGGTTTTATGTTTTTTATTTTATACCGCCTACATGGTCGGTTTTAAGCTTATCATAAACTAACAAGTTTTTTGGTTCTTTCTCTTTAAATTTCTGGTTGGATATCTTTTGTATTTTCTAACCCTCTTCTTTGTTTTGAATCATGGCATAATTCCTGTTTTCATTGCATATGACCTTGTCATGGGTGTCTATGGTATCAAAGCCATGGGTAAGGGAAGTTGGGTCTTGTTTTGGGGGTTTTTGGCCTATCCTAGGATAGGTAGCAATGTGCCTAGGAGCGCGAGCCTTGCCGGTTGAGCCGTTGTTAGCCGTGGATAGGCGTTTGTTAGGCTGTAAGAGGGTTGGGGTGACGTCTCATTGATTACTACTCAAAAAGTGCTATTTGATAGCCTTTAATTAATCTTTTTAAACACTTTTGAGTAGTAGTTAGTGTCTTTTAACCCAATTAGCATGTTAAGGCCCCTTTCAATCAATTCTAATCAAATTGTGTAAGTTTTGGTGTTTTTGTTAGTAAATTGATCACCAAAGCATTATGAGATTGAGGAGAGTTTTATGGAATCCTTGGCAAGCAATGGGAAGCTTAGAGGCATAAAGAATCAAAGCTTTGAAGCACTTTTGCCATAGCAAAGTGGGAATGCAAGGGAAAGCAAAGAGAATTCAGCCATGAAGCATTCTTGATGACAGTCACTGCAGCTACTTTTGGAGCACTTCCTGATGTCCAATTTATGCATACAATATGTCATTTGAAAGCTTAGGAAGTTAACAATCCAATGCTTCAAACCGTGTGCAATTTGGAGCTGAAATGAGGAAGTTACAGCCTTTTGAAGACAACTGCTCCAAGCTGAAGGAAAGCTTCAGAAAAGTGCTGCGGAATCAGCCTTTTGTTGCGGAATGATTTCGCAAGACTTTTGTACAGTGCTATGGATTTCCCCTGAAGCTTCACGCCGCGATGGAAGCCAAACACCATAAGATGGAAGTCCACTTCGCGGAGATGTTGAATCAGCCTTTTGCTACAAAGAAATTTCGCAGCTCTTCTTGTGTACCTGCGAAATTTCACAGACCTCACTTTTCACCTGCGAAGTGGTCCTTAGTGCTTCCCGATATTTGTAACCGACACTTGGAGATATTTTTTATTAGATTTTTGTTGCCTAAATGCCCAAATTCTCCTTGTAAGCCACCAATGATAGGATTCCTTAGTTTTTAAGTTAGGAATTTGGCTAAAATATCAATGTAATAGTTGATTATGTAATTTTTGGTATAAAGGGAGCCCGAGGAGCCTGTTCTGAGGGGGTTAGAGGTGTTAGAGTGATGAACTTTTTGTAAAAGTTTCAAAGGAAGAAAAACACAGAGCTTGAGCTCTGCTTTACCTTCTCACTTTGATTGTGTTTTTACTTATTTTACTAAGTTATGCACTCTCTGAGGAGCTTTCCCCAGAGAATGAGTAGCTAAACCTTTTAGTTCCTTGGAGTTAAGGTTGTCGGGAAAGGTTCCAAGTGCAAGAATCAGAAGCTTTGTGGTTTCAGCTATGAATGAATAGAGAGTGTGTCCCGTGAATGGTTTCTAATGTTTTTAGTTAACTTAAAACGCCTTGGAGTCACCTGGGCCAACACTTGGTAAGGCAAGTGATCTCTAACCATGGAGATGCACTAGTTTACCCCTTGCGAGCCTCTGGTAGGTGACTTGAAGGTAGGATTTTCTAGAATAGCCAACACTTGGTAAGCTTTTGGACTCTTAGGAGACATCCATTAGTTACCTCTTGCGAGCTTTTGACGGGTAATCCAAGGTTAAAGATCACCTTGAATGGTAAAGGCTAAGTGAGAGGCTCAAACCATTACAAGTTGCATCAGTGAGAGAATTAAAGCTGAAATCCAATTGAGGGATGCATTTGTGCAGCACCTGTTAGAGAATTGCCTTTATGTTAATTCTTTAATGTGAGGAAGTGAACCAACTGACCGGAGCTATGCTATTGCATGAGGAACCTCCCCTGTAAACCTGAATCTCCAAGGAATGCTTTTCTTCTTAAGTAATTTTCATCACTTGCTGTGTAGTTAATCTAAGTTCAAACCTTTTTCAACCAAAGTTTGTGTTTTATTCCTTAAGCTAATTTTGAAATGAAACAGCACCAATTCACTTTGAATTGGTATCATTTTCAACTTGAGTACCTTTCCCAGTGGAACGATCCTAGAGCCACTATGCTATAGTAGCTTTGTATTTGCTACCCTAGTTCATGGTGTTATAGGTTATAAATATTGTTGATTACTCTCGCCATCAAGGAGCACTAGCTGGACACGAACCAGCTGAGACACCAATTAGGCATGAATCAAATGGCGCCGCTGCCGGGGAAAGGTGTCAAGAATCAGTGATACTATTTCAGTGTACTTGTGATTTTCATCACAAGTGTGGTAAAGTTTCTTTAGCTTTATTAATTCTCATTATTTTCGTTTTACTGACTCATAATTTAAGTTTAGCTTTTAAATTCAGCTTAGTTTTATTTTGTTTTTGGTAGCTCTGTTTTCTTTTGTTGTCCTGTATTTTCATTTTAGTTTCAGATAGATACTAGTTGTGTATGCCAAAGTGGATACGAGGCAGTAGAGGAAGGCTTGTTAGAAGTGATTCACCTCATACTAAGGAATTGGAATTGAGCTTGAATATCATGGAAACTACTCCTGAAGATCAGCATAGTCACCAAGTTCGTCAAGACAATCTCAATGAATTTAGATCAATGAGGGACCGTATGCATCCACCTCGTATGAGTGCACCATCATGTATAATACCTCCTACAGAGCAGCTAGTGATCAGACCATATATTTTTCCACTTCTACCAACTTTCCATGGGATGGAAAGTGAGAATCCCTATGCACATATTAAGGAATTTGAAGAAGTTTGTAATACATTCCAAGAGGGAGGAGCTTCAATTGATTTGATGAGGCTTAAGTTATTTCCTTTTACTTTAAAGGATAAAGCCAAAATTTGGCTTAATTCTTTAAGGCCAAGGAGTATCCGTACTTGGACTGACTTACAAGCTGAATTCCTTAAGAAATTTTTCCCCACTCATAGAACAAATGGCTTGAAAAGGCAAATTTCAAACTTCTCAGCTAAAGAGAATGAGAAATTCTATGAGTGTTGGGAAAGATATATGGAAGCTATTAATGCACGTCCTCACCATGGTTTTGATACTTGGCTATTGGTGAGCTATTTTTATGATGGGATGTCATCCTCAATGAAGCAACTCCTGGAAACAATGTGTGGAGGAGATTTCATGAGCAAAAATCCAGAGGAAGCTATGGATTTCTTGAATTATGTAGCTGAAGTTTCAAGGGGATGGGATGAACCAACTAAAGGAGAAGTGGGAAAGATGAAGTCTCAACTGAATGCTTTCAATGCTAAGGCTGGGATGTATACTTTGAAAGAAGAGGATGATACGAAAGCAAAGTTTGCAGCTGTGACAAGAAGATTGGAGGAGCTGGAACTGAAAAAAATGCATGAAGTGCAAGCTGTTGCTGAATCACCAGTGCAAGTGAAGCTATGTCCTAATTGTCAATCCTATGGTGGAGGAATGCCCTATAGTTTCAGCTGAAAGGGAAATGTTTGGAGAGCAAGCAAATGTTGTTGGACAATTCAAGCCCAATAACAATGCACCCTATGGAAATACTTACAACTCAAGTTGGAGGAATCATCCAAATTTTTCATGGAAGCCTAGAGTACCTCAGTACCAACAGCCGGATCAACCATCTCAGCAATCTTCAAGTCTTGAACAAGCCATTGTGAATCTCAGCAAGGTAGTGGGAGATTTTTTTGGAGAACAAAAAGCCATCAATACTCAACTTAATCAAAGAATAGACAGAGTAGAGAATATTCTGAGTAAAAGGATGGATGGAATGCAAAATGATATGACTCAAAGATTTGATAATCTCCAGTACTCAATATCAAGGCTCACAAATTTGAATACAGTGCAAGAAAAGGGAAGATTTCCTTCCCAACCCCACCAAAATCCCAAGGGTGTCCAAGAAGTGGAAAGCCATGAGGGGGAATCATCACAGATGAAAGATGTCAAAGCCTTGATCACTCTGAGGAGTGGTAAGAAAATTGAGCAGCCACCACCTAAGCCACCTGTTGAAGAAGAGGAGGCAATGAAGGAGGAGGAAATGAAAGACAAAGAAGGAAAGATCAGTGATAAGAAAGAGGACTCTGAGTCAACAATGAATGCAAATCCAGAGAAGGAACTTCTGAAGGAAGAAAGGCTGAAGAAATCAACTTCTCCACCTTTTCCTCAAGCATTGCATGGGAAGAAGGGGATTAGAAATGCAGCTAAAATTCTTGAAGTATTGAGACAAGTTAAAGTCAACATTCCACTGTTGGATATGATTAAGCAAGTTCCAACATATGCAAAATTCCTAAAGGACTTGTGTACTATCAAAAGAGGGCTGACTGTAAACAAGAAAGCCTTCTTGACTGAGCAAGTAAGTGCAATCTTACAGTGTAAGTCTCCTTTGAAGTACAAAGATCCGGGAAGTCCTACCATTTCAGTCATGATTGGAGGAAAGGTAGTGGAGAAGGCTTTATTGGACTTGGGAGCAAGTGTGAATTTGCTTCCATATACTGTCTATAAGCAATTGGGGCTTGGTGAGTTGAAGCCAACAACAATCACTCTATCTCTAGCAGATAGATCAGTAAAAATTCCCAAAGGAGTAATTGAGGATGTCTTGGTTCAAGTTGATAACTTCTACTATCCAGTGGATTTTATTGTTCTTGACACGGATCCTACTGTTAAGGAAGCTAATTTAGTTCCTATCATCCTGGGAAGGCCATTCCTTGCTACCTCAAATGCAATCATCAACTGTAGGAATGGGCTCATGCAACTCACTTTTGGCAACATGACACTTGATCTCAACATTTTCTATATGTCTAAAAAGCAAATCACTCCGGAAGAAGAAGAGGGTCCAGAGGAAGTGTGTATTATTGACACTCTGGTAGAGGAGCACTGCAATCAGAATGTGCAAGACAAGTTGAATGAAAGTTTTGCGGATTGTGAGGAAGGTTTGTCTGAGCCCCCTAATGAGCTTGCTACTTTACAAAGTTGGAGAAGGATAGAAGAGATTCTACCTTTGTTCAATAAAGAAGAAGGAGCAGATAATGAACAAAGAGAACCACAGAGGATAGTCATCAAGAAAGAATTGATGAAGAAACATATGCCTCTACTTTTCCTCCAAGCGTTGTATGGCAAAAAGGGAATTGGTTTCGTTGCCATCATACACAGCAAGCCTCAAATGAAGGATACTAACTTCATATGGGATCCGGGCAAGCTAAATTAGGATCAAATTCTTTGATGGACTTAGTCTTTCTTAAGACTAGCTAGTCCATATCTTTTTGTTTTACTTATTACTTGTTTTAATTTTGATTTCAATGTTTTAATTTTGATTTCAATGCTTTAATTTTGATTTTAATGCTTTAAGTCTACTTTGTTTTGATGTAATATAGGTTTTTGGATGATCAAAATCAGGAGAAAATGCAAAGGAAGAAATCGGGAAGAAATCGGAGCGAAAACAGAGCAAAAACAGAGCAAAAACAGGGGAGAAAAAGAGCTCTACGAGATTTCGCAGCCAAAGAGGATTTCTCTGCGAAAATGGTTTTTTGTTGCGAAATCAGTTCGCAACACTTTTGGGTCCTCTGTGAAAGATTTCGCAGCTGCGAATCCAAGATTGGCACACGAGTGCCACTCCGCAGCACAGGAACCCCCATTTCGCAGCTGCGAAGTGCTCTGCGAACCACTGAAGCGTAAAAAAGCCCCATTCCGCAGCGATTCCTCAGCAATTTCTCCACTGCGAAGGATGTTTCGCAACTGCGAAACCGATTTTTGGCACACGAGTGCCATTCCGCGGTACAGTGACCCCAATTTCGCAGCTGCGAAAGCGGCTGCGAACCACCAAAGCATGAAAGATCCCATTTCCGCAGGGAAAGCTCCATTTCGCAGAGGATTTCGAAGCTGCAAAACCAACTTTTGGCACACGAGTGCCATTTTTGCAGCACAATGACCCTTATTTTGCAGTTGCGAAACGGCTGCGAAGCATAAAAACTCCCAATTTCGCAGCCAAAGCCCAATTTCGCATGGTATTTCGAAGCCACGAAATGGCTGCAAACGTAAAAACTTCCAATTTCGCAGACAAAGCTCCATTTTGCAGGGCACTTTTGGGTTGCGAAATCACTTTTGAGCTTCGAAATGACTATGAAATCACCTCAAAGCTTCAAAATGGCTGCGAAATCACCTCAAAGCTTCGAAATGGCTGCCAAATCACCTCCAAGCTTAGAAATGGCCTTCAAATTCCGAAATTGACTTGCAAAATGGAGGGAGGTATGCAAAAACACCTTGCAAAGCCAAGGGAAGTTGCTAAAATGCCAACAGAGCCCCACGACCATGCATATGAAGAGGAAAGCCCCACACATGAAGCCTCTCATTCCATTTCTTACCTCCTTAAACCATCAAATCCCATAGCTGCCAACTGAGAGCTCCAGTTGAGGAGACTATGCCACCTAAGGAGACTACCAGAGCAGAGGCCAAAGTCTTGATCCAATCCACTCAAGAGGCCACCACAGATGCATAAGCTCCACAGGACCCTATCATTACTTGATCATCTCTTTACTTTTTGTCTTTATATATTATACATAGTTCCATGTTATGATGTTTTATATTCTGGGATTGGAGGTATCCATTGATCATATCTTATATTCTACTTTCTCAGAATCATATATAGACATCATTTTTGTTTAAACTTGGCATTTTTCTATTTTCTCTACTTACTGATTCTTTTGTTTTCTTTGAAACATGTGGTTTCTCCTATACGACTCAGACTCTATGTCACTAAGGAGGTACTACTTCCTCCCTTTATTTTTTAATCGCTCTTGAAACATTGAGGACAATGTCAGCTCGATTGGGGGGGGGGGAGGGGAGATATGAGGAAGGAAGTTTGCTAAGTTGAAGGAAGTATGCTAAGTTATTTTGATATTTTAGCCTTGTCTAGTAAAGTAGTTGTAGTTGTTTTGCTTGTTACTATAATCTCCATGGATTTTGAGGAAAAATTTTCAAATTAAAATAGGAGAAACTGAACTTTTGCTTTTCATCTAACTTAGAGTTTGGATTATGCTTGCTAAAGTGGTTCAATTGTTGAAGCTTCTATTGAAATCAAATTTAGTCCTTCCACTTTAAGCTATCTACACACTGTGCACAATAGATTCCTTTTATAAAATGAGAAACTATTTCCCCCTTGACTTAAAAAATTTTGGGACTTGGTACCTTTGACCTCATTTTAATGATATTGAGACACCCTATGAAAGGCCAATGAGCCTTTGAAAAAAAAAAAAAAAGAGAAGAAAAAAAAAAAGAAAGCAAAATGTTTGCTTGCCTTGAAACCCGAGCAAGGTCTAAAGGGTATATGGTGAAAACCTTTAAAACCTGGTGCCCTAAGCCTTAATTGGTTGGGAGTCAGTGGCCTCAATGCTCATTACAAGGGTGGATAGGTGGAGTTAGCATATGGTAGGCCAAAAGGGTATATGAAAAAGTCCGGGGTAAAATCCGAGGAGTTAGTGGTTGAAAGATCCTTAAAGCTTGATGCCCTAAACCTTAATTGGTTGGGAGTCATCGATGGACCCCCGTTACATGGACAATTCAGAAAAGGATGCCCCTTAGGCCTTGTCACTTAAAAAAAAAAAAAAAAGTGTGTTCTCTGCTTATTGAATTTGGTCAGTTTACTAAGTGTTGAAAAGAGATAGGTTGGGGGGAGAGATCAGTTTAGCATGCTATATTCGGAAGCTATCATCTTACACTTAGATTTTTGTGGAGATTAAAGTTTGGTTCTTTGGAAGTGAAATGATTTTAAAACTTCAATTTGCATAATGCATTCCCTTGATCAATGGTATTTAGCAAAGTTTTTGATAACTCCTGTTGAAATTTGAGGTTATATTCCTTTAATGTTCCATGTGAGAGTTTGTCAGTCATGCCACTTAAATATTTTTTTGGAATTGATTAGCATGATGTTGTAAATAATGGTAATTTTATTGTATTTTTTCTCTCATTCATGCTAAGAGACTAGCAATATGTCGGTTGGGGGGAGTGATTACTACTCAAAAAGTGCTATTTGATAGCCTTTAATTAATCTTTTTAAACACTTTTGAGTAGTAGTTAGTGCCTTTTAACCCAATTAGCATGTTAAGGCCCCTTTCAATCAATTCTAATCAAATTGTGTAAGTTTTGGTGTTTTTGTTAGTAAATTGATCACCAAAGCATTATGAGATTGAGGAGAGTTTTATGGAATCCTTGGCAAGCAATGGGAAGCTTAGAGGCATAAAGAATCAAAGATTTGAAGCACTTTTGCCATAGCAAAGTGGGAATGTAAGGGAAAGCAAAGAGAATTCAGCCATGAAACATTCTTGATGACAGTCACTGCAGCTACTTTTGGAGCACTTCCTGATGTCCAATTTATGTATAGAATATGTCATTTGAAAGCTTAGGAAGTCAACAATCCAATGCTTCAAACCGTGTGCAATTTGGAGCTGAAATGAGAAAGTTACAGCCTTTTGAAGACAACTGCTCCAAGCTGAAGGAAAGCTTTAGAAAAGTGCTGCGGAATCAGCCTTTTGTTGCGGAATGATTTCGCAAGACTTTTGTACAGTGCTATGGATTTCCCCTGAAGCTTCACGCCGCGATGGAAGCCAAACACCACAAGATGGAAGTCCACTTCGCGGAGATGTTGAATCAGCCTTTTGCTGCAAAGAAATTTTGCAGCTCTTCTTGTGTACCTGCGAAATTTCGTAGACCTCACTTTTCACCTGCGAAGTGGTCCTTAGTGCTTCCCGATATTTGTAACCGACACTTGGAGATATTTTTTATTAGATTTTTGTTGCCTAAATGCCCAAATTCTCCTTGTAAGCCACCAATGATAGGATTCCTTAGTTTTTAAGTTAGGAATTTGGCTAAAATATCAATGTAATAGTTGATTATGTAATTTTTGGTATAAAGGGAGCCCGAGGAGCCTGTTCTGAGGGGGTTAGAGGTGTTAGAGTGATGAACTTTTTGTAAAAGTTTCAAAGGAAGAAAAACACAGAGCTTGAGCTCTGCTTTACCTTCTCACTTTGATTGTGTTTTTACTTATTTTACTAAGTTATGCACTCTCTGAGGAGCTTTCCCCAGAGAATGAGTAGCTAAACCTTTTAGTTCCTTGGAGTTAAGGTTGTCGGGAAAGGTTCTAAGTGCAAGAATCAGAAGCTTTGTGGTTTCAGCTATGAATGAATAGAGAGTGTGTCCCGTGAATGGTTTCTAATGTTTTTAGTTAACTTAAAACACCTTGGAGTCACCTGGGCCAACACTTGGTAAGGCAAGTGATCTCTAACCATGGAGATGCACTAGTTTACCCCTTGCAAGCCTCTGGTAGGTGACTTGAAGGTAAGATTTTCTAGAATAGCCAACACTTGGTAAGCTTTTGGACTCTTAGGAGACATCCATTAGTTACCTCTTGCGAGCTTTTGACGGGTAATCCAAGTTAAAGATCACCTTGAATGGTAAAGGCTAAGTGAGAGGCTCAAACCATTGCAAGTTGCATCAGTGAGAGAATTAAAGCTGAAATCCAATTGAGGGATGCATTTGTGCAGCACTTGTTAGAGAATTGCCTTTATGTTAATTCTTTAATGTGAGGAAGTGAACCAACTGACCGGAGCTATGCTATTGCATGAGGAACCTCCCCTGTAAACCTGAATCTCCAAGGAATGCTTTTCTTCTTAAGTAATTTTCATCACTTGCTGTGTAGTTAATCTAAGTTCAAACCTTTTTCAACCAAAGTTTGTGTTTTATTCCTTAAGCTAATTTTGAAATGAAACAGCACCAATTCACTTTGAATTGGTATCATTTTCAACTTGAGTAGCCTTCCCAGTGGAACGATCCTAGAGCCACTATGCTATAGTAGCTTTGTATTTGCTACCCTAGTTCATGGTGTTATAGGTTATAAATATTGTTGATTACTCTCGCCATCAAGGAGCACCAGCTGGACACGAACCAGCTGAGACACCAATTAGGCATGAATGACTCATAAGGTTTGTCAATCTGCTATTAGGCTCTAGATCAAAACCCTAAAATGAGTTCAATTTTCCGAACCATGTCTAGGAGATCCAGTGATTCTCAAGATATTGTTGTAAACAGTGAAGAGATCAATTATCCTAAGATCCAAAATGATTTAGATGATTGGAAGTTACCCAAGGTGTCTAATCAAGAAATTTATAAGAAAGGAACCTTTAAGTTCTTCACAGATTATACCATCAAGACCTCTGAAATGTCAGTCAGCTTAGAACAAGACGACCAAGTCATAAGACTTCTAGATAACAGATCCATTGAAAAGCATAAGAAAGACGGCTATAATTTCATACACTTTGGTATGATTCAAGTAGCAGCTAAGCCTTTGACAAGATTAGGTTTAAACACCTCTATTGTCATGTGTTTAAGGGATAATAGGCATCTCGAATATCGAGATTCTATTATAAGCGTAGTCCAAGCTGGACTGAATGATGGCCCAGTTTATTTCCAGTGCTATCCTAACTTCACAGTTAGAATAAGAGATGCAGACATCTTAGATTCCGTTGTCCTGCATATTAAGACTCATGGCTTTAAGATCAAACCAGGAAACAGTCCTGTTTCAATCATAACCAGGTTTGCCTATAAGAGCATGAACACAAGCGTGGGATCTGGGGCTCTTTGCACCAGTCCTAAAGGTGAGACCACTTATTTTCACTCAGATATGCTAGATAAGTCAGATTTCATCATCCCCAAGAAGATCTTGTGGAAAGATGTCGAGTTTCCTGAAAATTAGCATTTTGCTAATGTTGTTCCAGCCATTGCACAGCGTTCTGAAAGTATTGAACAGATTGTTCAATATCCTGATGGAGGAGGAGAATTGGTTTTCTCCAACTCTTTCAGACATTCCAGTAGCCCTAGAGTTTCTGTTTATGAACCCTCTAGAGCTTCAAGCTCTTCCATCCCAGTTAGAACCACTAGGGAAGAAGAAGGTTCCAGCTCAGGAAATCCTAAGAATATTAAGCTAACAGGTGTCAGAAGTTACACCAACGTGGCTAGACCATTTTACACTGAGGAAAATGAGTCTACTCAGGAATCCCAACAGGATGAGTCCCCTGTTATGTCTCCTACCTATTCCCAGATGATTAACACAATAAGCCTAAGTGATGAAGATTTTGAGATCAACAAGGATCTCTTAAGAAAAGACTTCTATTCTGAAGTCAATAAGCAAAGAAATGATTGGTTCTTTAGCACTGTCCCTAAGGTCATTAGAACCATTTACCAAGAAGAATTCTATGCCTACTTAAGACAAGAAAAGAAAAATATTAAGTTTTGGATTTGGTTTGAACTCTTCAAACAAGAGGAATATCCAGATTATCCTTGTAAGCGTGTTAATAACACTAAGTCCTTTGAATTTTCTGAGGAATTCCAAGAAAATTCCCAAATCAACCAAGCTTTTATTGATAGGATTAATCAAAAGATTAAGGATAATCTTGTTACCCCTTTGACTGTTCAGCCTCATATGAGAATCAATATGGTTAAAGGCGATATTAGTTCAGAAGAAGAAGCTGATGAACTAATTAAGATGTTTGAGGAACCCCATAATCAAATTATTAACAATTTAGAAACCTTTAAGACTAGGAATTACTATCTTAGACTTACATTTCCTGACATGCAGTTTGAGGAAAGAAATCAGTATACTCAAGCCTCATACACCAGTGGTACTATCTATGAATGGAACATAGACGGTATGACCGAGTATAACATACTCACTAAGCTTCAAGAAATGACCATGGTAAGTACAGCCTATAAGTTAAACAATAGACTGCCAGATCATGCTGTAGCTCAGACCATTGTTGCTGGGTTTACAGGTCAGCTTAAAGGTTGGTGGGATAATTATCTCACTTTTGATGATAGAAATAGTATCCTTAAAGCCTATAGGATTAATGAGAATAGTGAAGTTGTTAAGGACGAAGATGGCCAAGATATAGAGGATGCAGTGGCTACTCTAATCTACTCAATATCCAAGCACTTCATTGGAGATCCTGCAAAAATTAAGGATAAAACTGCAGATCTCTTGACCAACCTTAAGTGTCCTAAGCTTCATGATTTTAGGTGGTATAAGGAAGTCTTCCTAACCAAAGTCATGCTAAGGTCATATTGTAACCAGTCTTTTTGGAAAGAAAAATTCATCTCAGGATTACCCAAGCTTTTCTCTGAGAGAATTAGGATCAAGATAAGGGAACAGTATAATGGTCAAATCCCTTATGATAAGCTAACCTATGGTGAGATTATAAGCATTGTCACAGCTGAAGGGATTAAGTTGTGCAATGACTTCAAGCTTAAGCAACAAATGAAGAATGAACAAAAAATCTACAAGAATGAATTTGGATCATTCTGTAACCAGTTTGGTTTCAGCCAAAAGGAAACTATGCCTCCCTCTAAGCAAAAACCAAGCAGGAAGCCTAGCAAAGATAAGTTTTACCATAGTAAGAGAGGTACCTATGACAACTATAGGATGAATGATACTAAGTAGTCAAGGCACGTCCAAAGAAGGGTCAACAAGGATACCCAGAAAAAGGTAGAAACTCCTTTAGATGTCAAGCCAATTATCTGTTTTAAATGTGGCAAAGTTGGCCATTATAAAAAAGATTGTAGAGTTAAGCAAAAGATTAATAACTTAAGTGTCTCAGATGACCTAAAAAATATGCTTTGTAAAGTAATGTTAAACTCCACAGATTCTGAATCAAGGACTGATTCAGATAATGAAGATGACATTAATCAACTAGACAGTAGTGGTGATGTTTCTAGCCAATCTTCTAGTGACCAAGCTGATTGTATTAAAGGTAATTGTAATTGTCGTCCTAAAACTATAAATGTCATAAGCCAAGATCAGGAATTTATCCTTGATACTTTAAGAAAGGTTGAAGATGAAAAGACTAAGCAAAATCTTTATGAAGTTTTTAAAAAATCTGTTGTTAAGGTAGAAGCCAAGAAGACTGTTAATCCTTATAACCTTAATGATATCTTAAACAGGTTTGACCAACAGTCTCCCAAGGAAGTCAGCATTAAGGAACTTCATGAAGAAGTTAAGTAGCATAAAAAGGAGATTAAGGAGTTAAGACAATTCATAAGTCTAGGTCTCTCTGATCTCCAAGATCAAATCAATAGAATTGTCAACCAAGGAAACCTCATGGATATTCCAGAATCTTCTCATGTTAATGATAATGAGACAAATAATTTTTTGAATACTATGAGTAGGGTTATCTTCCAAAGGTGGGAAATCTCCCTTACTATAGTAGTCAAAGATAAATTTGTCCTTCATATTATTGCTTTGATTGATTCAGGAGCAGTTGAAAATTGTCTTCAAGAAGGTCTTGTACCTATTCCTTTATGCGAAGAGACTAGTCAGTCTCTATTTGGAGCCAATGGCAAAAGACTTGCCATTAAGTATAAATTAACAGATGTTCATATCCGTAACCATGACATCTGTATTAAGCAAAGCTTTATCCTTGTTAAGGATCTTAAAGAAAAAGCCCTTCTAGGAATACCCTTCTTAAGCTCTATTTATCCCTTGTGGGTAGATAACCAAGGTATAAGAACAAAGCTTTTTTGATAAGGAAATTCTTTTTGAATTTGCTAATCCTGTCACTCTTTGTGATCAAGAAATTAATCTGGTTAGAATAGAAGATCCACCTAAGATATTAGGTACCCAATTCATTCATCATCTCATTATAAATAATATTCTAAGCATTCCTTTATGCATTTCAAAATTTCAAACTGATATTTTGAATCAAGGAATTTTAAAAGTTGTTTTCATATCTGAGAAAACAATTAAGTATATAGCTTTTAAGTATAATTTAACTGATTGGATTATTTTAAACCCTAATTTTCAAATTAAGTTTATTGAAGGAGAAAGTTCCATTCCTAATCACTCAATTCGTGGAATTTGCAGGGTTCATGAGACCATAGCCCCTAAAAAGAATACCCAAGCTCCTAACCAGAAAACCCAATCCAGTCAAGCTCCTTCTCCCCATAAAATGCTATGGAGCCAACAAGTTGAAGAAGAAGAAGCAAGGCTTCATTCTTCTAACCCTATGCCTAACAAGATGATGACCTTGTACTATGATCATTCTGATCCAGCTAATCCAGTCAAGGCCACCCAGTACCCAGTCATTTCAGGGTCCCAGACCTTCAAGCAAGTCACTAAGGCTAATCCCTCTCAAAAGGAATTAGCATCAAGCTCCTCTTTTTCAAACAAGCAAATTGTGGTGGCTGCCAACCCCACACCTCTTTCAACAAAATCAATATATTGGCAAAATGATTTAAATCAAGCTTTTTTGGTTATAGAAAGAGAATTTTTCTCTGAAAACCCCAGAGAGATTGCTGCAAAAGCTTTTCAAGAGAATTTTCATTATCCATCTGGTGATATTTTAAAAACAAGAGAGTTTTATGAAGCAGTCCTTACAGAAACTGGTTCTGTTAAGATTAAGCATCATGCTGATAAATTTAGCAATATAGGTTTGGCATTCTCCACTTGCCATATCTATAAAATTCTTACTGTTAAGCAATGGGGTGGAAATCCTAATCTTTAAAGGGAATTTTCTGAACCATCAAAACCAAGGTTTTTTAATTATTGGGATTATCAGAGAGCATGGTTTAATGCTTTTCTGATCCAAAATAGGGACTTCCATCATTCATGGATGTTCTATTTTCCATCTAAGAATCAGCTTTCCTCTTTCCCATTTTGGTTCTACAGTTGGTGGACTTATTATGGTCCGACTATTAAGATTCTTCCTAAGCCCATCCTGGATGGCTTTGAGCTATTCAGAAGTTCTTTTAATATCCCTAGAGAACTTTCAGTTTTTCCCCCTTTACTATTCTTTTTTAGCAATTTTGGCCTTGCTTGGATAGTCCAGTGGGACTATATTATCATTACGAACGAATCAGCAGCCTTTCCATCTCTGGGAAGGACTTTTAAAACTAAATGGTGGGATGCCTTGAAAAATGATGCATCTATTGATACAGTCAAACAGTATTTCCTCAAGAATCCCACACAAGTCTCAGCCAATGATGATATGTCTCAGTTTCTCCTCAAAAAGCAACAACTACAAGCCATGCTCGCAGCAGCTAAGACCCCTCAAGATTTCCAGAAAATCCTTGAGGAAGGAAGCTCAAGCTTTTCCCAAGAAAATTCTTATGCAGAGTCTGATGATTCAACAAGCTACCTTCCAGACAACGGTGATGACTGTGAAGGAATCCTTCCTCCAATAAGAAGATCTAAGTAATCATCAACCTTATGTCTTCCATCAAGAATATTTCAAGCTTTGCAGTTTCTGCACCAAAAGCAGCAAGCATGTGTTCCAAACCCTGCAAATTCCACGAATTGAGTGATTAGGAATGGAACTTTTTCCTTCAATAAACTTAATTTGAAAATTAGGGTTTAAAATAATCCAATCAGTTAAATTATACTTAAAAGCTATATACTTAATTGTTTTCTCAGATGTGAAAACAACTTTTAAAATTCCTTGATTCAAAATATCAGTTTGAAATTTTGAAATGCATAAAGGAATGCTTAGAATATTATTTATAATGAGATGATGAATGAATTGGGTACCTAATATCTTAGGTGGATCTTCTATTCTAACCAGATTAATTTCTTGATCACAAAGAGTGACAGGATTAGCAAATTCAAAAAGAATTTCCTTATCAAAAAGCTTTGTTCTTATACCTTGGTTATCTACCCACAAAGGATAAATAGAGCTTAAGAAGGGTATTCCTAGAAGGGCTTTTTCTTTAAGATCCTTAACAAGGATAAAGCTTTGCTTAATACAGATGTCATGGTTACGGATATGAACATCTGTTAATTTATACTTAATGGCAAGTCTTTTGCCATTGGCTCCAAATAGAGACTGACTAGTGAACCAAAATGGGAAAGAAGAAAGCTGATTCTTAGATGGAAAATAGAACATCCATGAATGATGGAAGTCCCTATTTTGGATCAGAAAAGCATTAAACCATGCTCTCTGATTATCCCAATAATTAAAAAACCTTGGTTTTGATGGTTCAGAAAATTCCCTTGAAAGATTAGGATTTCCACCCCATTGCTTAACAGTAAGAATTTTATAGATATGGCAGGTGGAGAATGCCAAACCTATATTGCTGAATTTATCAGTATGATGCTTAATCTTAACAGAACCAATTTCTGTAAGGACTGCTTCATAAAACTCTCTTGTTTTTAAAATATCACTAGAGGGATAATGAAAATTCTCTTGAAAAGCTTTTGCAGCAATCTCTCTGGGGTTTTCAGAGAAAAATTCTCTTTCTATAACCAAAAGAGCTTGATTTAAATCATTTTGCCAATATCTTGATTTTGTTGAAAGAGGTGTGGGGTTTGGCAGCCACCACAATTTGCTTGTTTGAAAAAGAGGAGCTTGATGCTAATTCCTTTTGAGAGGGATTAGCCTTAGTGACTTGCTTGAAGGTCTGGGACCCTGAAATGACTGGGTACTGGGTGGCCTTGACTGGATTAGCTGGATCAGAATGATCATAGTACAAGGTCATCATCTTGTTAGGCATAGGGTTAGAAGAATGAAGCCTTGCTTCTTCTTCTTCAACTTGTTGGCTCCATAGCATTTTATGGGGAGAAAGAGCTTGACTAATTGGGTTTTCTGGTTCTACTGTTCACTCTTACTGATTACTGTTCACTATTCAATCACTATTCAAGCACGGGTCTACTGTTCATCTTTACTATTCAAGATTCCTTTTTGCCTATTTAAGGAGGCTCGGGCCTCATTTGTAAGCACACTTAAATTTTCTCTCCCAAGCCTATGCTCTCCCTTCTCTCTTCTTTCTCTCTCATCATGTAATCCCTTCAAGCCTTCAAGCTTTCTTCAAGCTTTCCTACCCTTGTCCATTGTAAGATATTTCTCCTTATGTATAATATAAGTATGTTTAGATTACCTCCTATATGGATGGTTTTTAATTATGCTTTGATTTTAATTTTATGTTTTTTATTTTGTACCGCCTATATGGTCGGTTTTATGTTTTATATATATATATATAATATATTTACTAAAAAAGAACCAAAAATTAAATAATTATGCATGATAACATGAACTTATACATGATCTTGTACTCTAAAAATTGCAAGTGCTACAAATGTCACCCAACCTCTTGCAAGTAAAACAAAAAAAACAACATTACTTTATGTTTATGTTTCAAAATTTTTTTAAAATATATAAGCATGTACCCAAATATATCCAAATGTATTCACAAACAACCAAGCAACTATACATGATCTTGTACTCTTATCATATAATGACAGATATTTACCTAAAAACCCAATAGCTATACATGATGACAAAAACTTATGCATGATCTTGTACTCTAAAAATTGTAAATGTTGCAAATATCATCCAACCTCTTGCAAATAAGAAAAAAAAAATAGTTTATGTTTATATTTAAAAGTACTAATTAATAAGATATAAACACCAAATACATAAAATAAAAATAAAAAAATCGAACAATGAACTTTTAGGGAAAAAATATAGATAAGATATGTACCTAAAAATATCCAATAAAAGAAAAAACTAATTGCAACTTTACATGCTTGATAGCAAGAACCTATGCTGATTTTGTATTCTCAAAATTGCAACTACTGCAAATGTTATTCAACTTCTTTCAAGTAGATAAAAAAACCACATTACTTTAAGTCTATATTTGAAATTTTACTAAAATGATATTAACATCTACCAAATTTTATGCAAAAAGAATCCAACAAACATACATCATAAAAAAAAACATGAATTGGTACTTTCATCAAATGTATCTTTTAAAAGATATAGGTATGTACCCAAAAGTATCCAAAACTTCAACATCTATGTATGACAATAAGATCTTATGTATGATATTGTAATCTCAAAATTGCAACAACTGCAAATGTCACCCTATACCTTGCAAAGAGAAAAGATGCAACATTAATTAAAATTTATGTTAGAGATTTTATTAAAAAATTATAAAATTCACATACCCACTATACTTGTTCTAAGATAAGAGTGCTAAAAAATGAGACCCATTCAGATCTTACTTCATCTAACTCAGCTCGTGAATAGGTTTTTTTCACTTCAAACTAAAATATATGACAATTGTGCTTTCTTGCTAATGCTCATTTCAGATGACTTAAAACGTATCTTAATCCAGGAGCCATACCACTCTCTCTTTATAGCCTATGTTATTTTTAGTTGCTCAAGACAAGTACAACACCAATTAGACCATGTCATACCCTGCAACAGCCTATTCTTTAGGCAATCAAAAAAACCTATCACTACCACCTTCATCAACCGTCTTTCTTTTGCCACAACCCATGCTTTGGGCTGCCCAAAACCCATTTGTCACAATGAATAACTATCCATGCTTGTCATCCACTAATTCTCCCTCCTTATCTCTCCGCACATGCACATTTTGATCAAGACCACCCAGCCTCACTGTGATTTCGTCTTCTTCTTTCCTTCAAACTGAACACCATAGCAGTTTTAATATGCAGCAAATGATCAGTGAAAGTGGTCAGGATGGCCCAACCCAAACATTTTTTGGCTCATCATGTTGAACTCGGTTGTCAACTCCATCGAAAGTCACCGCGGGGAATTCGACATGCAACTATTGTTCAACTCTTGTTTTAGATATTAATTGTTGTGGACTTTGGGCTAATTTTTACTTTCCTACATCTCAATAAAAGAAAAAAAACACTATTTACACAATCCATATTACAGATATACCAAATCAATGAATATAAATCAATTGTGCTAATAAATATTTTGACATTAATAAAAAAAAATGAAAATGATAGATCTAAGAGATTTTGGGTTACCTGAGAGTCCATGAAACAGAGAAGAGTAGTTGTGTGTTAACTATGGGTGTGAGAAGAGGTAGAAAAAATTTTGGTTAGGGTTATGGAATGAGATTTTTTTTGGATTGTGGGAATGTGGAAACAATGACCTTTTTATATACTATCATTATTCTCAAAGTGGGCCCATTAAGTTATAATATTTATAAAAAAAAATTATTTATATGGTGTCACTTTTTGAAAACTGACACTATAAACCTAAAATTAATATCATCGATCCTAATTGGAAATTTTGATATGATGTGTCACCTTTGTTGGGAAGAGATATTTGGGGTCTTCCAATTAATTGTTTGGAGTTGGAATTGTTATTCTAAATTGATTTGTCTTTTTAATGAATCTGAAGATACCAAAGATGTTTTTGCAATAAGGAAATGTGGTGTCTAAATTTAAGTCCAATATATGGAAGTAGACTTTTAGAGAATAAGCTAGAAATTAGGAAATTGAAAAGGGCATATTTAATAAGAACACATGGCTTAGCTGTGTGAGATTGAGTCAAGAATATTTTCTACTTTTGTGCCCTAGAATAATGTCTCCCTTTAATAAAATACCCAAGAGAAATAATTTAATTTCAAGATGGATGCTATTGTTTATTTTTTGTTAGTTTATATTTTTGCATATTTATTATTTCATAATATAAGATGGAGAACCCCTTTATTAATGAATAATTATTGAAATGTATACAAGTAACTTTATTAATAACACATTTCTAGAGTTGTAGATTCAAATAAGGCAATATCAAATTAATGCACAAAATTAGGGTAAAAAAAGGTGTAATTAATTGATAATGGGACAACATGACATTGATTGTTGAAAAAAAATGGTTATATGAATTAAGTATTGGAAGATTAGTAAATTATTAATATGATTGAAAACATAACATTGCTTTATAATTTAATAACTTCTTGAGAATATTGGTGGAAAGTTTTTGAAGGTTGATATAAAGTAAAAGTTTAATTAGTAAATGAATTTTAATTATTTTTTTCATTAATGAGTTTAATCATATTTGTGACAAATAAATAAAGAAAAAAAATGTGAATGTGTAATTATTTCTTATAAATGCTTGACAACTTTTTTGAGAAAATGAGATGATATTATTTACTTTTTAATGCATCGCATATCTACAAATCTTTTTTATTCAGAAATTTTTTCATTTGTGGACATTGTGATTTACATATTATCCTCTTACATTTGGGACAATGTTTTGGATTGTATATGACAGATTTTGTTTTCAGAATATCACATCATTTAAGGACAACATTAACATTGAGATTCTTCCTAAAACTCATAAGTCAAACCAAGGTAAAATTTTATAGTTTACAGTGTCTGTTGTGAACATAATATTGGTTTAATTCTATATTAATAACACAAAACAAAGAATTAATTTTAATGTTTCTAGTATTAGCTAGATAGTTATAATAATTTCATTCTCATCCAAAACCATGACTATGGATTTTTATAATAGATACTATATATAAATTTTACTTATAGAAGAAAATATAAAACATTTGTTATACAGTTGTGGTGGGAACAATGGGATAAATCGACCTTTCATATTGTTTTGTTTATTACCTATGCTAAAAGAAGTTGTATATGTACAGATGGGCATTGATGTAATAGATTTTGAGGAAAAATGAATGTGGAGCAGTGATATAGAGAAGATATTCATTGATATAATGGTAATAGAAGTGAATAAAGGTAACATGGAAAATGGGACATTCAATAGCCAAACTTGGAAGAAGATCTTAAATGAAATGACGTTGGAGCAAAACGAAGTTTCAATTTAAAACAATTGTAACAAAAGTTTCATAGACTACATGCCAAGTATTGTGAATTCTTTGACCTATTAAAGCACACTAGATTTGGTTGGGATGTTGAAAGTAACATGGTGAATGCTTTAGAGGAAACATGGAAAAATTACATTCGAGTAAAATGACTTCCAAAGTAATCATCCTTTGGTTCAATTATTTTTCATTAACAAAATGCTAAGCTTGAGATTTTTTTTTTTATTATTTGTTTATTTCATTTTAGGCACAGCCAAATGCAAAAAAAATTCCGCTCCAAAGGATGTCCATACCATAAGTTGCTAGGTCTCATCTTCAATCCTTCTAGAACAACTAGTGTACTCCATTATTCCTCAACTCAAGATCTACCAAACACTAATGGTGAAGATAAGATGGATGATAACCTTCAACATGGTGGAGTGCATGTAGATGTATATTGTGAGTCTTGATGATCCTTTACGACCAATTATTTAAGGGGGCATAACCACCCATTTGGGAAACATACTAGTGATTATTGTGGGGATCGTAGAGGTAAGAAATAATCAAGACTAAGTCAAATGGGTGATGCCTTGAAAGCTTAGGATGAAACATCTAAGGTTAGATCTGAGGCATCTAAGGCTAGATCTGAGGCACTATTGGCTAAGAGTTGAGAGATATAAGGGTAGAACCAGTATTGAGCTACTAGTTCCTCAGGCACTCATGAATTTAGCATAACCAAATGCATGACAACCTTGAAAAATGTTGGATTGCTTGATAATGACAAATATGTGAAGGTTATGGAGAAGTTCACGTTTGTAGAGTGGAGAGAATTTTTTTATGAACATGCTTGATGAGAGGAAGAAAACATAGATTGATAGACTTTAGATATGGTTACTCATATTTGAATGGATTGTTATTATGCTAGCAATGTAGTATGTGTTATTTATCTTTTGTTAAACTAGTTTTAGTATGTTATTTAATTTTTATGTGGATTCAGTTTAGACTTATGAAACTTAAATAGTATGTGTTTTATGTCTATTAAATGTTATTTTATATTATTTATTGTTTTATTTTATGTAGCACGTAATGGATGATGATAACAAAAATAGTGGGTCATTGTATGAGTCAACTTCATCTTCTAAGGATGACAATGACTTAGACGAAATATTTATTGCCCTGATAATGAAAGAGTATGAAGAATTTTTTTTTTTTTTTAAGAAAGACACCTCAAAGGACATCTATGTTAAGTGGTGCACAATTTGTAAGAGAATACTATATGGTCATCCTCAAACATGTTACGGACTGTTTCAAATGGACAAACAAACTTTTGTTAACCTTTGTAATCATCTGAAGAGACATGAAAACTTAAAGGATATACGATGGGTGACAGTTGTAGAAGCAATTGCTACGTTTTTATTAATAGTGGGACATAATGTGAGAATGAGGGTTGTAGCAGACCATTTTCAACACTCAATAGAGACTGTCATTTGACATTTCAAAAAAGTTAAAAGAGCATCATGTCGGCTAGCCAAAATCCTTATACATCCCAACAATATGTTTAGTGAGGTGTCTTCATATATTGCCAATAACCCTAAGTATTTTCCATGGTTCAAGGTAAGATCTTACATATAATATTTCACAATTTGAAGCTATTTTATATAAGTATATTGTTTTTATGTTTTTTATCCTTAAAAAATAACATAATTTTTTCTTATAGGATTGCATTGGAGAAATTAATGGCACCCATGTGAGTGTTGGGGTTCCAACAAACAAGCAAGCTAGTTTTAGAGGTAAAAAAATAGTCATAAGACAAAATGTGATGTATGCATGCGATTTTGACATGATGTTCACTTTTGTTTATGCTGGTTGGGAGGGAATAACAAATAATGCATGTGTCTTCTTGGATGCATTTAGTAGACCTAAAATCCAATTTCCATGGCCAACTGAAAGAAAATATTATTTAGTGGATCTAGGTTACCCTTGTACGTTTGGATTTCTACCACCATACTGTGGTGAGAGAAATCACTTACATGATTATTGAGCTAGACATAATCAACCCACAAGATACAAAGAACTTTTTAATTATAGACATTCATCACTTCGAAATATTATTGAAAGGTGTTTTGGTGTTTTAAAAGCTCGGTTTTTAATATTGAGAATGATGCCTTCTTACAAGCCAAGTAGACAACCATCAATTGTTGTTGCATGTTACACACTTCACAATTGGATTTGTCTATCATCACAAAATGATCAATTATTTAGATAATACGAGGTAGAAGACCTTTTAGTGCAAGGTGAAGAGGTGACCACAAGCAACACAAGCCTCTCCATTGATTTGTCAGATGAGAGTGCAACAACTATGGCAACATGTAGGGATGAAATTGTCCAATTAATGTGGGCAAATTATATTAATGCCAATCCATGACTTGTAACATGTATAATTCTACATATTTTTATTTTATTCAATTAAATTTTAGGATTTATATATATATATATATATATATATATATATATATATATATATATATATATATATATATATATATAATATATATATATATATATTTCTTAACTGGTTTTATTAGTATGATATATGAAAATTTTTATAGGTGCAAGATTTTATAAAATATCATGAAATTAGCAAAGTGCTGCCAAAATTTTGATCAATTTACCAATTACATGTGTAAGAAGCAGAAATTGTTTATAAACAGATATTTTTACACTATAAAGATTGTTTATATATATATATATATATATATAATATATATGTAAGATGAAATTATTTAAAAATAGATGCGTATAATTTATAAAATTAATGAAAATTTTTGTTGTTCTAATTAGGTATATATTTCTATTTTAAAATTTTAATTTCATATATTATTTGTTTTTACTATATGATGTTAATAATGGGAAGAAACACTCATTTTACAAAACAAATTCCAAACAAGTTTTTCATTTTTGTTGTTTTATAAAACTATTTTTATTGACTCAATCAAACATGCTTTCTTATTTTTAAAAATATAAAATTGTTTCTTAGAATCCAATTTCCAAACATAATTTTATTTATGAAAATAACATAAAATAGTTTTTAAAAACTCTTCTCAAAAATTGTTTTCTAGGAATCATTTTTGAGACCATTCTCAAACATTCTCTTAGCATCTTGAAAGGACCTAGAAAAATCACAAGCTATTATGTCACTAAATATAGACATTACCTATTTATCTATAAACATTTATAGATTAGACTAAATGTCTTGATTAATTTGGTTGTAGGTTTATATTTCATATCATGTCTATTAGATTATGGATAATGGGTTCCAATTATGTCTATTAGAAGTGTAAAAAAGTAAATTTGGAGAATTCTTTAGCAAAGGTATGTAATGTTTATATGGGCACAACATTGTGGACATATGCTCCAAATCCTATCTAGAGCTTGCAACTATCTTGAATCGAAGTTTCTAATTGTTGTCTACTACAATATGTCTACTTTGGGAAAGGTTCACTTATATGAGATCTAGTTCAAAAGCTTAGTTTTTATAAGAACATTCTCACTTTTTATCACCCTCACAAAGGGCTCTCTAGGTATGGATGGCAACGGGGCGGGTTTGGGACGGATCACCCCGCTCCGTTTATTTGAAACAATTCCCATCTTCGTCTCATTTAAAAAATTAAACAAGGCGGGGCGGGGTAGGACGGGGCGGGGCGGGTATGATAAATTCCCATACCCGTCCCATTTAACTTTTTTTGAATTTTAATTTTTTTTAAAATTACTTTTAAAACTTTTAATTATATTAAAATAAATATATTTTATAAATAATTAAATTATTATATTTTTTATAACTTATTTTAATATTATCTATATATTAAAAATAATACAATAAAAATTAAATTAAATTAATTTTAAATTTTAAATTAAATTAAATTTTATATATAATCGGGGCGAGGCGAGGCGGGGTGGGGCAATACCCGAACCCACCCTGGGTTTTAAAAAAAATTCTTAAACCCATCCCAAACCCGTTTATTAAAATTAAACTCGTCCTATTAGGGGCGGAACAAGGTGGGTAACCGAAAATACCCGCCCCATTGCCATCCCTATCTCTAGGGCTAAACCGCTTTCACCTATTTACAATAGTTTGATTATCTTGTTTTTACATTAAGATGATGTGTGCAGTTTTTTCTCATATACTTGAGCTCATTAACTAGTAGAATTTAAAAGAAATTTCTTCAAAGTTGTCAGCATACAATGTATATGATTTATTGTCTAAAAAATAACTAGTTCTTGCGGTATATATTGACAACCAACCAACTCTTTAAATGAGAAAATCCACTAGAATTTTGGAGGATAATAAGTGGCAATGATGCCCTCTAATTATACGTTTAGGCAGTAGTATCTCATCTTTTTGGGTATTTTCTAAATCATCATTCTCAATCATTCTATAATGTAAGTTAGTTAAGGAGATCATATTAGTAATACTCAAAACTTCAAATATGATATGAGGATCATAAGCGACACTAATACCTTCTTCATTGCAAACCCTCATTCTAACATATTATTTCATACATTCATCACATGCTTCTTACAATTTTTTTAATAATTAATAAAAATATTGACTAATACAAATAGAAATAAAAGCTATTGAATACACTCAAATAGGGGACCGCTAGTAATTGAATACAATCATGTCAAACTATTGAAAAAATATATTATTAGGAAACTAAATAGAAGAATTTTAATGAGAGACTTCTATTAGTAGAAATTTCATACTTGATGTTTCTCTTTCAAATATTCAAAATGTCTACTACTTCCTTGATATGTCATAAATAAAATTCCTACATTCTCCATGCAATATAAATATAATTAAAACCATAATTAACCAGATGAAATGAAAACAACTAAAAGTATTGCATAAACAGTGAGCTCTGATGGCAATCTTCATCCATCTATTCAAGGCTCCAATATATGATAGGAAAATTTATATTCTTACATGAAAACTCCAACAATATATAGAAAGACATCTCCAATATCATCCATGAAAGAGTAAAAAGAAAGAACATATTATTCTAACCCTAGAAATAGAGTAGAACACCGAAAAATAAAAAATAAAAAATTGCTTTGGTGTTTTTGCCCCATAACATCAAACTAAAAATAGAGCTCAAAAGTAGCCATACCCATCAATATTGGATGAATCATATGTTGATATTTTTTAAATGATCTACTCTTCTTCTTGAGCATTATCTCAAAACCTTCCTTATCTATATTAGAATTAACATATTCTGTGATAATTTTTTAAAAAAACTGAACAAAAATCAAGTGGAAAATAAATTTGAATTAACTTGAATAACAATGAAAGTAACCCATTCCATGAGTTGCACTAAGAGTAAGAAATAAAAAAAATAAAAAATGATCAACACCCATTGCCAAACAATAATTATGGGGTGCAAAGTACATTCCATACACCATTGATCACATCAGCCCCCCACACCATCCCAAGAAAAATGGAAAGGAAAAAAAAACAAACTAACTTTCATCAAAAGAATTATCCACTTCTAAATAACCATTGGTGGTCAATAAACAACTAAAAATGATATTCACAAATGATCAATACAAAAAAAAACCCTCCTAAAACAAAGAAAACAACTCCTACAAAGAGGATCAACACATTAAAGAAAAAGGATCAAATTTGGTCTTTCTTGCTTAACATCATTATTTGAAAAGCAAATAATAGTGATAAAATTTAAAAACAAGGAAACTTAGAAATAAATGAAAAAGACTAAAAACAAATTTTTTTCTGATACTAAATCAAACCCAAAATGCAAAAATAAAATATAGATAACCAAACTCTTGGATGTAGGAACTCTTCAAGAAATTCTACTAAAGGGATATCTCTTGTAATAACAATTTTTATTACCTTACTACTCCCTAATCTAGGTTTCCAAGTTGCTGAATAGTTAAACCTCTATTGAAATCTAAAATCCCTCTCATCTAAACTCGCATCTCTCCATGTTCCCTTTCATTCATTTGCTACAATGACCTTTTGTTTTAAACATTCCTATATAAATAATATCTATGGTTAGACATAATAGGATACACCTTCAAAATACCATAAAATTTAAGTTGTGAATCTTATTCTTCAAAATACCCATAAAATTCACAAATACACCAAAAATAACCCTTATTTAACCATGAAAATCGAAAAGCAATGGGTTAAGAAGAGACTTACTAGTGACATACATCAATGGTATTAATCAATATTGGGCTTTTTTGGCGATGCCTTTGCATGTCTGTTAAGGCTCTTACAATTAATGGTAAAGGGGATTTTAGTTATAGAACATATAAATGATTAATGGATTTCAGGAATGAGAAAGGGATTAAGACAACTCATAAATGGAGTTCAGGGTGAGGAAATGGTTTCTCACCATGAGGGTTGTTGTTGTCTTTTGCTTTATAGTGTGGGGTTTTTCTAGGTTTCAAGAAAAAGGGATATTTATGGCAACCTAGCACATTGTAGCTCACCAGAAGGATGTCAGACCCGACGGGTATAGGTGCATGTCCAAGATTTATGGAGGTTTTTAGGGTCATTGGGCTCGTTAGTATGTCTCCAATAGTGTATCAGTATTTCATTGTTTCATGAATGTTGTGGGTGTGAGCTCCTACACTTTAGAGGTTTGTTGGATTTTGTGAAATTGGAAGGAATGTGTGGCGATATAGATTGGGAAATTTGGGAGAATTATATATTTATATATATTTTTTATTTTAATGACACTTGTATAAGCACCATGCTTTAAAAAAAAAAATTAATATTGCTTCTACAAACCGCTAATATTTATTTTTTCTAGGATTCTTGATAAATGTACTGCTATTAGGAAAAATAATATTTAAAATACCGTAGTTTGGAAAATAATTCCAATTCTACGACACTTTTGAACACATAGGATAACACGTAGGATGAGATATGAAAACCCATTCCCCCCTTTCCATTTCCCTTCCCGTTTTTCTTCTCTGCATCAAAACTCCTCTGCCCGAAAACCCATTATCCCGCATGCTGATCATGGGGTGGAGATCCTTGTCTCAACACCAATAGGAAGAAAGTGAAGTGCAAATTTGAGAAACCATTGCTCCCGGTGTTTTCTGTAAGTTTTGTGATTATATTTGGTGGTGTGGTTGTGTTTGGTCACCGAGAAAGTGTGGGAAAGTTGTAAAAAAAATAAAGTTTTCGTTTTTTTTTTTACAATGAAACTGAGTAGACTAAAAATAATGGAGAAAGTTTTAATTTTTTTGTGGTTTGGCTTGTTGTGATTTTGTTTGGTTGCCCATAAAGTGTGGGAAAGTTGGAAAAAAAAATTTCCCAATATTTCCTACCAGTCCAACCCGCGTAGGATACAAAATCTGTCCAATTTTTTTTTTATAAAAAAACATAAGCTATTTGATAATCTGATCATGATTTGAGGGGAAAGGTTGTGTTTTTCAGCCTGGCTCAAAAATCGTGGATTTAGGGTTTGTGAAATTTAAATCCAATGGCACAAAAGCAAAGAGACCCCTAGAACAGATCCAGAACGCACGGAGCAAAAAAAAAAAAAAGCATTTTTTTGTTTGTTTTTCTAGGGGGTTTTGCATGGACTTTCTTGGAAATCAAAGGAGGATGAATTTTCCCGAAAAGCGAATGGGGGATGGATTTTCTTGGGAATCAAACGGGGATTGCAAAAACTTGGGAATCAAATGGGAGGTTGCAACAAAATAAAAAAATAATAACCTGATTAGATTAGTACCTGCAATAATTGAAATTGAAATTGAAATTCAAATTTAAATTCAAGGATATTCTTCACTTTTTATTTGTTAAAATAAAAAAAAAATAAAAAATACTATCTTTTTAATTTGTTAAAATTAAAAATAAATAAGAAATATTTTTATTTGTTTCATTGCTCTCAACTGTTGCAAGAAGGTATGTTGATCTTTAATAGGCAATCCACATACATCAGTTGAAGAAATATTTTTATTTCTATACGAATCCTTGGTTGTCTTGTTTAATAATTTATTCATTTTTTATCTTTATTTCTATACGAATCCTTGGTTGTCCAGTTGAAGGAATAAAGTGGTGTGGGTATCTATGATACGGTTTAGGTTTGGATAAGATTGAATTTGTTTTTATCTAGTTAGATTGATATCCATACGGATATAATGAAAATTAGACTAAACTCCAAGGTAAACAGAATCAGTTACATGTTTGGATAAATTTTTGATATAATAATAATATTAAAAACACAATGAATAAAATTATGATATATTTTTACTAATTGAAAATTTTTCATTCAATTATAAAATAGTTATAATTAATTTGTTATTTAAAGTGTTTTTTTAATATTGTATTTATATCCTAACTTTTGATATATATTTCTTTAGTGCATATCATTTATCATGGGACAAGTTTGTCCTAGTGGAGCTGGGATACATTTTGAACCTTTTGTTGGGGGTTCGAATCCCCCAACAATGGCAAAAAAAAAATTTCAATTTTGTATGCATAAAAACTATAAATTTGATAAGTGTACATTGATTATTAAATAATATAAAATATTATTTAATGATAATAATGTGAAATGTGATTATAACATGTTTAATTTTAAAATCTATTTAATATTAAAAGATTATGATATATTATAAAATAAATTATGATAAATATATAAATTTTAATATATTAATAATATTAAAAACACTATGAATAAAATTATAATATATTTTTACTAATCAATTAAATGAAAATTTTTCATTCAATTATAAAATAGTTATAGTTAATTTTTTATTTAAAGGGTTTTTTTTAATATTGTATTTATATTCTAACTTTTGATATATATATTTCTTTAGTGCATATTATATGTCATGGGGCAAATTTGCCCTAGTGGAGTTGGGGATGCATGTTGAACCTTTTGTTGGGGGTTCGAATCCCCCAAGTGGCAAAAAAAAGCTCAATTGTGTATGTACATTTTAATAAAAATTATAAATTTGATAAGTGTACATTGATTATATAAAATATTATTTGATGATAATATTGTGAAATGTGATTATAACATGTTTAATTTTAAAATCTATTTAAAAAAAATTATGATATATTATAAAATAAATGATGATAAATATATAAATTTTAATATATTAATAATATTAAAAACACTATGAATAAAATTATTATATATTTTTACTAATCAATTAAATGAAAAATTTTCATTCAATTATAAAATAATTATAATTAATTTTTTATTTAAAGTGTTTTTTAATATTGTATTTATCTAACTTTTGATATATATTTTCTTTAGTGCATATTATATGTCATGGGGTAAGTTTGCCCTAGTGGAGCTAGGGATGCATGTTGAACCTTTTGTTGGGGTTCGAATGACAAAAAAATGCTTAATTTTGTATGTACATGTTAATAAAACTATAAATTTGATAAGTGTACATTGATTATATAAAATATTATTTGACAATAATATTGTGAAATGTGATTATAACATGTTTAATTTTAAAATCTATTTAAAAAATTATGATATATTATAAAATAAATGATGATAAATATATAAAATTTTAATATATTAATAATATTAAAACACTATGAATAAAATTATGATATATTTTTACTAATCAATTAAATGAAAATTTTCATTCAATTATAAAATAGTTATAATTAATTTTTTATTTAAAGTGTTTTTTTAATATTGTATTTATATTCTAACTTCTGATGATATTTCTTTAGTGCATATTATATATCATGGGTCAAGTTTGCCCTCGTGGAGCTAGGGGATGCATGTTGAACCTTTTTGGGGGTTCGAATCCCCCCAATAGTGGCAAAAAAAAGCTCAATTTTGTATACATGTTAATAAAAACTATAAATTTGATAAGTGAATATTGATTATAAAATATTATTTGATGATAATATTGTGAAATGTGATTATAACATGTTTAATTTTAAAATCTATTTAATATTAAAAATTATGATATTATTATAATAAATGATGATAAATATATAAATTTTAATATATTAATAATAGTAAAAACACTATGAATAAAATTATGATATATTTTACTAATCAATTAAATGAAAAATTTTCATTCAATTATAAAATAGTTATAATTAATTTTTTATTTAAAGTGTTTTTTAATATTGTATTTATATTCTAACTTTTGATATATATTCTTTAGTGCATATTATATGTCATGGGGCAAGTTTGCCCTAGTGGAGCTGGGGATGCATGTTGAACCTTTTGTTGGGGGTTCGAATCCCCCAAGTGGCAAAAAAAGCTCAATTTTGTATGTGCATTTTAATAAAAAACTATAAATTTGATAAGTGTATTGATTATTAAATTATATAAATACATTAAATTGAATATGATAAATTAAATAAATTTAATTTGATTTAGTCTTATATATCTTTTATTTGATTCTTTTTAGGTACATCAATGGAAAGTTTGTTTACAATTGTGTGTTATAAGGATGGTGAAATAATTGATGGGCCAAATAGGGTGTGTTACAGTTGTCCTCCTAAAAAAGGTGTCTTAGTGAACAATTTGATCAAATATGATGAGTTAGAGGATAAGTTGTGTCATGTTATGTCGATCGATCGCGCTCATACCATGTTATCCATGATATTCCGGTATCCAATTCTTATGTCGATTGGAAATGGAAACATTAACTATATACAATTACCAATTAAAGATGATGATGTAAGGTTAATGTTTCATGTTGTAGCACAAATCCCACCATCGAATACTATTGAAATGTATTTGCAGACACGTCGAAGGGATCATTCATTTGAGTTAAGTCCATCATTTGATCAAGAAATTATGGGTCATGATGTGGAAATACCAGCAAAGGGGAATTTGGCAGTGCAGATTGATGAAATGGATGAGAATTTAGCACACAATGACGAAATGGGGGGGGGGGGGGAATTTGGCAGTAGTAACTCAGTCAGTTATGGGAGTGATAAACAACTATGTTGACATCCCATTTACAAATGAAAATGATGATGTGGAATTTTATGATGAGGACAAGATTAATGAGATGCATTATGATGATGAGCCTCCAACAAATAAGGCTTCTTCAGATGATGGTGAACATATTATGCCTTCCCCAATGTTCAAACAATTGAATTAGGATGCAATAAATAGCATGACTGCTGAGCCTCTCACATCACATACCGGATTGTGGAGTGAATCCAATGAGTTGTTTAAAGGATTGAGATTTGAGAGTAAAGAAGACTTGCAATATGCTGTAAAACGTTATGCAATATGTCGGAATCAACATTTGGTGGTTTGTGAATCAGAACCACAATTGTGGGCAGTGAGATGTAAGAAGTGGCAGGAAGGATGTAATTGGAGGCTTCGTGCATGTCGTCATAAAAGCCATGGAATATTTGAGATAACCAAGTACGCAGGTCCTCATACTTGTGTTTATCCTAAATTATCACAAGACCACTCTCAATTGGACTCTACATTGATTGCAAGAGAGATCCAAAATGTAGTTTAGAGGGATCACACTACCTCTATTGCTACATTACGCCAGATAATGAAGGATAAATTTGGATATGATGTCCATTATAGGAGAATTTGGGAAGCTAAGAGAAAAGCAATGCTTAGAGTTTTTGGTGATTGGGATGAATCTTATCAAGCATTGCCGAAGTGGATGAACATCCTTTAGCTAACTAATCCTGGAACAAAGATTGTTTGGAAGACAATACCTTTAGGAGGGATTTCTAGGAACGTGCGGTTTATGCGTGTTTTTTGGGCATTTGGGGCAAGTGTTGAAGGGTTCAAGCATTGCAGACCAATTATACAATTGATGGTACATTCCTATATGGAAAATACATGGGGAAGCTTTTAATTGCTACTTCAATTGATGGAAATGGTCATGTATTCCCTCTTGCGTTTGCAATTGTTGAGGAAGAATCACAGGATAGTTGGTCTTGGTTTCTTATTACATTGAGGCATCACGTCACTCAAAGAGAAGGGATATGCTTAATTTTGGATCGCCATGCAAGAATAAATGCTGCTGTTAGAAATCCATCAGTTGGATGGAGCCCCCCTCATGCGCAACATCGATACTGTCTTAGGCATGTAGTGAGCAATTTTAATGACAAATTTAAGAATAAGGTCTTAAAAGAGTTGGCGTATAGAGCTGGATGTCAACATCAATCGCGGAAGTATGAGAGATACATGGAGGAGTTAAAACGATTGGATGAAAAAAGTGTGGCTTGGTTTTCAAAGTTAGACACTCAAAAGTGGACTCAAGCATATGATCTAGGATATCGGTATGGGTGGATGACCACAAATATTGCTGAGTGCATTAATGGGGTGCTTAAGGGAGCGCGAATGTTACCTATCACTGCACTTGTTCAATTAACTTTTTATCGATGTGTGTCATACTTTGAGACTCGTAGAGCAGAGATACGTGCTAGAATGGCAGTTGGAGATGTGTACACTGCGTATGCAATTGAAAAATTTAGAAAAGCCGAGGCCAAAGCTAGTGGACACACTGTCACCATTTTCCATTGAATTCATGAAACATTTGAAGTAATTACTGCTCTCCATGGGTTTCATATGGATAAAGGACATAATAAACAAGTTGTTAAGCTGAATGAAGGTACATGTAGTTGTAATAAGTGGCAATCATTTGGCATTCCATGCTCACATGTGCTAGCTGTTTCTGCTCATATGAGGATTGATAGTTGGCAATTAGTTGAAAAATACTATAGGCTGGATGCCTATGCTAGTTGTTACGCTCCTGAATTTAACCTCATTCCTCATGAATCTTATTAGCCGTATCCTGATTTTCCTATTCTCCACCCTGACCCAACTTCGATGAGGGATAAGGGGCGCCCTAGATCATCAAGGATAAGGAATGAAATGGATTTGAAGGAACCAAGCGTTAGGATTCGATGTGGCTTATGTAAAATAGTGGGCCATAATCGTCGCAACTGTCCCACAAAAGATGGAGGGCAATCCTCCAACCCCCTTCCTCATGACAATTAAAGTATGAAAGATTATCCATTTTGATAATATGATATTTCTATGTAATGTCTGTAAATTTGTAATCATACTAATGATAACAAGAATTAATGGTTATTTGGTATATGTAGGTATCATCGCACGATGGAGCCGGGACCCTTGGATCCGACAGTTCTACATGGACAAGCCACACATAGGTCATCTGTAGCATGGACAGGTGTTGACTTTAAGGAGCTTCATTGTAGACGGCATGAGACGATCTTCCATCGTACGAGTGTACTTGATGGGCGTATTATTCCATTATTGCAGCAGGCAAGCTTCTATGGTGTTGCACTCTTAGGATTCATTTCCTTAGATTGGCATCTTATTACTACATTTGTTGAGAGATGGCGACCTGAGACTCATATCTTCCACTTACCTCAGGGAAAGTGCACGATTACACTACAAGATATTGCTATGTTGATTGGACTACCAGTAGATGGAGATGTAGTTACTAGTAGCACATGTTTAGATTGGAGGCGTGTATGTTATTCTCTATTAGGACTCACTCCTGGAGATACAGACATAGATGCCCAGCGCCTTCATCTTATATGGTTGAGTCAGAGCTTCCCTACTTTGGCACCAGATGCTGATGAGGAGTCTATTCAGCGTTATACTAGGGCTTATATCTTACAGCTCATTGGAGGTTTTCTATTTTCAGGAAAGTCTAGCGATAAGGTGCATCTTATGTTTTTACCCATTCTAGAGGATTTTGAGGTTGCTGGTAGGTATAGTTGGGGTAGTGCCTGTTTAGCCTGACTTTATCGACAGTTGTGTCGAGCCTCTCATATTGATACACATGATATATCTGGCCCACTAATTTTGCTCCAGTTATGGGTATGGGAGAGGTTCCCATTTATTGCACCTCATTGTTTACGTATAGCTCCACATGATGACCAGCTGCCTCCACATCCATTGGTCATTCGGTATATATTATAAAATTACGACAAATTTTACTATTATGAGGATACATGCATAAACTTAAATTCTAACATTTTTTATTTATTTAACTATGCTCTGTTGTTTTAATTTTATAGGTGGAGAGATGAGTTTCGGACTACTTCGATTAGCATGCACGTCTTAGCTCAGTATAGGCACCATCTTGATCGACTTACAGCAGATCAGGTGATAAAAGTGTGATTCATTTCTTATACTTGTTTCTCTAAACAAATTCTAAACCACTAATTATATCTAACGTTTCTTGGGTACAGATTATATGGCAGCCTTATGTTGATGACATGAATGTTGGTCTTCCTGATTATTATACTGTTAGGAAAGATATATGGTGCACTATCTCACCTTTGATATGTTTCCACATAATTGAATGGCATAGACCTGATCGAGTATTGCGGCAGTTTGGATTTCGTCAAGGGATTCCTCAACCATGTGATAATGAGTCAATCTTACTCAAATGTGATTTGAGAGGTAGACATGATGTTGATTAGACTACTCGACATGGAGACTACATTCGACGTTGGAGCTCTAGGCGTGAGCATATTGCTAGAGGCGAGATGGCTATAGGTTCATTGGGGTATCATGATCCATACATGGTGTGGTATCGCTCCATTACTATTCGGTTTCTTACTCGGATTTGGTCCTTCCACAAGCTATTGGTAATTTTCATGTTTTATCTTTTTATTAAAGTTTATTTTATTTTTATAAGAATTTAATTTAACTCTTATTTGACTTATAGATTACCAACATACACCAGATATATGATATTGCACCTCCAGATGATTTTCGCATTCGCAGGCTATGTACTACTATATTAGAGGTCATACATGAGATGGATCGCTTAGATGCTCCATTTAGTGTTGATGCTACTACACAGCTCCAGCCTCCATTAGGAGATGTACGACCTACACAACGAGGGCCTCGTACGAGGGAGATTAGGCATACACTAGTTGTTGCCCGAGTGCAACCATCAATTGACATTAGTCCACCACCTCATCAACAACCGACATCATCCATTACTCGATCAGGAGGTGTACGAACTAGAGGGGAAGGGCCTCATACGAGGAGTAGTCCACCACCTCATCAGCAGCCGATATCACCCATTACTCAATCAGGAGGTGTACGGACTAGAGGGCGAGAGGCTCATAAGAGAGGGACTAGGCATACATCTGTTCTTAGAGATGCACCATCGACTGACATTAGCCTGCCACCTGTTCAGGAGACTCCTATTACACCTATGGAGGTGCCATCCACTCCACCTATAGTACCACTTGTTGCATCATCACCACCATCGATAGAGGCTACATTGGTTCATGAGGAGTTAGTTCATATAGCAAATGATGATCAACAAGGACAAAAGACTAATTGTGGTGAGGACATGGTCGAGGACGTGGTAGGATACGTGGTCGTGGAGCTCATGGAGGGTTACATGTTAGCCCCATAGAGCCAATCGTGGAGCATGCACATCATAGATGTCCACTACGGAAGAGGAAGGCTCCTTCGTGCGGTACACCTTGAGGATGTTACTACATATGACTTATATTTTGGATACTATTAGTATTTTGCATATCATTATTTTGGACAAATACTCAAGATGTATGTTTTTACTTGTTATATTTTGGATTAACTAACTTTTTATTAATGTAAGTTCTATAGTATTCTATCTATTTTGGACTTATTTTACACAAAATAGTATTGTTACTATTTTGGAAAGGTGCTAATTTTGACATTTGGTTTACTTGTTTTCATTGGTTTTGGATTGAATGTCAAAATATTGATTATAATGTATACAGGTGATAAACTTTAAACATTTGGTTGTACAGTAGGTAATACTAATTAAGAGATATATTTTTTTTTTCGTTTGTGAAAGGTGTCTCTTCAAGAGACACCTTTAGCATAAATTCGAAATTTTCTACTATGTATGGAAATTGTGGAAAGTGTCTCTTGAAGAGACACTTTCAGTATAAAGCGAAATTTTTTAACACATAATGAAAATTGTGAAAAGTGTCTCTTGAAGAAACACCTTTAGTATAATTTTATTTTTTGGGAATTGTAGAATGTCCCTTTTCAAAATTCGAAATTTCCACTGAAAAATTGTGGAAAGTGTCTCTTCAAGAGACACTTTCAATATAAACCCAATTTTTTAAAAATTATGAAAGGCGTCCGAATATAATTCCATTTTTTTGTAATTATGGAAGGTGTCTCTCATAAATTCAAAATTTTCCACTGTTTGAATGGAAATTGTGGAAAGTGTCTTTTGAACAAACACTTTCAGTATAAACCCAACATTTTTAAAATTGTGGAAGGTATCAAGAGACACATTTCACAATTCCCAAAAAATGGAATTATATTGAAAGTGTCTCTTGAAGAGACACCTTCCATTATTTTTAAAAAATTGGGTTTGTACTGAAAGTGTCTCTTTAATACATATTGGATTTTCCACAATTTTCATACATTGAAGAGAGACATCTTTACCTTTAAAATCATTTCCACAAATTTTAATACATATTGGATTTTGTGGAATTATGTAAAGTATCTTTCCAAAAGACACCTTTAGTATACATCTAATTTTTTGGAATTCTAGAATGTGTCTCTTCAAGAGACACCTTTGACACATTTTGTATAAATTAAAATTTTTAGGAATTGTAAAAAGTGTCTCTTCAAGAGTCATCTTTAGCTTTAAAATTAAATTCATAAGACATTCAAATTTGTCAAATTGTGGAAAGTGTCTCTTCAAGAGACACCTTTAATACATATTGGATTTTTTGTCACGTGGAAAGTGTCTTTGCAAGAGACACCTTTAATGCATATTGGATTTTTTGCTACGTGGAAAGTGTTTTTTCAAGAAACATCTTTAATATAAATCAAATTTTTTGGAATTGTAGAAGGTGTCTCTTCAAAAGACACCTTCCACGTGGCTAAAACTGCCATAAATTTATCAATATTTTCACAACTACCATTTTTTAATTATAATTGTTTAAAATTGCCGCAAAAGTAAAAAAAAGCCCTTTTTTCTATGCCTTTTTCTTTTGAAGTGCCCCTCGTATAAGCTCGATAATCCACGCTTTTTACAAGTGTCATGGGTCGGAGAATCATTATTTTATATTTTTGTATTAGTATTACCATCAACCATATTGAAAATGTTAAGATGCACGTTGGAATGCTAAAATTAAGAGATCTGCCAATTGATATGGATATGTTGCGCCTTTTCTTTTTCTTTTTTTATCCTATCGAATTTAATTTAAGTGGCAGGGATTTTAGCAAAGCAGTTTTAATAGTAAAATAATTGAAATAATATTATTCTTTTTTTTATTCACTAAGTTTTTCTTCCAGGGTTTTTCCTATTAAGATTTTAATTTAAATCATTTTCGAAATCTTTACAAAAAGAGGAGACTTCCTACTGAAATAACATTATATTTTTCTTTGAGAATTCTCATTTATCTTCAGATTTCTTCTTCTCATTCTTTTATGCAACAAAATTTCATTTTGTTAATACAATAATATTATTATAAAACAATAAATATAAATAGTAAGTATTGTTTTCAAAAGATGGTTGAGGATTTGGTGACGAAAAATATTCATCATTGAAACTTAAAAATTAGTGATAAATAATTTCATCATAAATAATTTATTTGAAAAAAAGTAGGTTTTGACTCATTAATATGAAAATATATAGAAAAAAAACCCAAAACTTTTTTAATTAGTATTATTTTCATCTATTTAAAAATAATTTTAAATACATACACTTTTTAATGAATCATCCAATTATTTTTTAAAATATTTATTTTATTTGTCATGTGATCAACATCAATTAACAATTAGACTCCTCCACGTAAATATTTCCTTTCTTTTTAGATTTCATTATTATTGTTATTATTATTATTATTATTATTATTATTATTATTATATTTGAGATTTTTCCCCTTTAGAAATAAATACCTCTTAGGAAAAATGAGACTTATTTTTTTTTCTCCATAAACAAACATTCTATAGTAAAAGTGAGGTAGTTTGAAGAGTGTGGATATTAGAAGTAGTGAAAAAAAAATCTCAAATAATAAAATAATAATAATAACAATAATAATAAATCTAAAAGAAATGTAAATATTTACATAGAGAAGTTTTGTTATTAATTAATGTCGATAACATGACAAGTAAAAATAGTATTTTAGGAATAATTAGGTGATTTATTAAAAAGTATATATATTTTAAATTATTTTTAAATAAATAAAGATGATACTGATTTAAAGACTTTGAGATAATTACTTTTTTCATATATTTTTATATTAGTGAATCAAAACCTACTTTTCCCAATTTATTTTTTAATATATCCCAAATTAGTTAATGGGTCAATCTTTGATATTTATAGCGTTTTTCAATAGTATTAAATGTGTTTGCCTAATCTCACTCGAGCGAATATGATAATTGTACCAAGAATGTAATAATCATGCTACGCAAAAAACAAATAAAAAATAAAAAATAAAAAATGAGAAGGGGGCAAAAAAATATAATCATGGTTTGAGACCTCCATATCTTTTCCATATTGTAGAATTTTTCTTACCAAATTTATGGTAGAATTTTTCTTTGTTAATTCATAGAAATATTTTTTATTTGGATCTATTGAAAGCGAATGAGTAAATATTATAATTTTTCAAAATGGAACCATAAAACTACTCAAAAGACCTTTCATTAGAGTTTGGCATAATCTTTAGACCTCAACCGCCTTCAAGCTATGCGGTGATAGCTATCCAAAAAATATCCCAGCTCATCATGTCGGCTCCGATTGTTATTTTGGGGTGGTGGTGTTCCATTCTCAGCCAAGTTCAACTCTCAAAATCTAAAATATTAATCAGAAATGCCACATATGGACCCCTTTGTACATTTAGGGCGCACTACGGAGATTTAATGTTTATCTCCCCTACTCACTGAAGTGAGAGAGGTCAAGTGGGTTCATGATTCGTTAGAAGTCTCCATCTCCAGTTGTCTTCCTCTCTCTGCATTTAATTACATTGCCAACTTCGTATTTACAAGCATAGTAAAGGCCTCACCAACCCTAGGTGCACCGCTTCTGTTTTTTGGACTCGATTGCTTCGTTTGAGAGCAGACATGGTCTTAAATATTATTAGGGTCTTTTCTTCATCTTTTTAAGCACTTCATACAACTCGAACACTAGTGCTTGATCCATGCTGCAACTTGAATATGAAGTTCGGAAAGGAGTTCAAGGCACAAATGGTGCCAGAATGGCAAGAAGCATATATGGATTATCATTATCTCAAGAACCTTCTAAAAGAATTGCAACGCTTCAAGGGAAAAAATGAAAGGTCACCAACCACCTCAGCTCGGCTGCAGCGAAAGTTGACACTGGTCCGAGCTTTCAGTGGCCTAACACAAAGACACAACCATTCCACAACCCCATCACCAACCGACGTGGAATGCCAAGATAATCTGGTGAATTCAGTGGAGCAGGGAGGCTCGGGGGTCTATGAGATTATGTCGCCCATATTGAAAGCCGAGGAAGGAGAAATAGAGCTTCTCTACTTCAAAAGGCTTGATGAGGAGTTCAATAAAGTTGTCGAGTTCTACAGATCTAAGGTGGAAGAGGTGATGAATGAGGCAGCATTATTGAATAAGCAAATGGATGCTTTAATCGCTTTTCGAGTAAAAGTGAGGAATCCACAAGGTTTCATGGATAGTTCAGTGGAGATGGCTCGCCTTTCTGTGGATGTTGCAACTTCAACTGCAGCGCTGTCCGCCACTACTCCATCTGCAGCTAGATCAAGCCGTAAGCTTTTCTAATCAATTAAGGCTCATGTGATTATTATGGTTTATATGCTCAGTACGTGTCCTTCTGCTGTCATTTTTCTTTATTTTTAGTGTTGTCACTATATTAACAGTACTTCTTGGAATTGAATTAATATGGATGATCACAATTCGCAAGCCCAAGCTCTCAGTTTAAGTTTTGATACACAGGAAGAATTTTTGATATTGGTACAATAGAAGAAGTTGAGGAGGAGATCAGCAAGATTGGGCAATCTGATGATGTTGAATTTAGTGTAGCCAAAGATGTGGAGAAGCCCAAAACTACCAAGCAAAGTAGTCAAGAAGGGAAGCCAAATAGCATCAGGGCCAGTACTAGACCAGCTCCATTACAAGTACTTAGAAGTGTGAAAATGAACAACACCTTGGAGACACCTCGTTCCACCATCAAAGGCTGCCTCAACGTTCCTCAGTGCAGAGAGATGAATTTCACCAGGGAAAATTTAGAGAAAGTTCAAAATCAGCTTAAGCGGGCATTTGTTGAATTCTACCACAAGCTTCGCTTTCTAAAAAGCTACAGGTAATCGTCACTACGTGCATTTGTTAATCTGCTCTTACATCCTTTAAAAGATGCCATAAACTGACACTTAATTTAATCATATATCTACAAAACAGCTTCATGAATACGTTGGCGTTTTCCAAGATCATGAAGAAATATGACAAGGTACTTTTCTCAGAACACACAGATTAATTTCTCTTTACGTACGTTTCCATTCAGAGGCTCACGACGTGATGATGATAGGTAAATTTAATTTAATGAAAATAATGGCATTTGTTTTATCAAAAATTTCAAAGGGGTGGGGCCCTCCTCCCTCTCCTCTCCTTTTTCTTTCTTTGGGCTGGGGTTTAGATGGGCCTTTATTATTCTCTCATTTATATAGGTTAAATTGAATAATAGATTTCAGTCTGAGCCAGATCTTTGCCTCACTGTTGCAGATAACATCTAAACATGCATCAAAGGCTTTCCTCAAAAAGGTGGATGATTCTTATCTTGGCAGCTCTGATAAGGTGAGACGACCGAAGTAATTTGATTAATTGAAAAAAACTAGCAGAGAAACAAACAAGTACTTGGTTAGCTATTAAATACACTGAAAACCCTGCAATCTCTGACTTTGGATTTTTAGTAGTCCAAAATTGTTGTCAGATTTCAATCAAAGAGGCTGGAGTTTTGCTTTTGGGCAAGTCCAACTGGCTACACTATCCTCATTTATTCAAAGCAACATTTAAAGCATCTTTGTGTTAAAGCCAGCAGCAAGTTTAAAATCACTGCAATTTTTTTTATTAAAAAAATCGCTTTTAGGCATGTTTTTAAAGAAAAATAAAATAAAATCAGGGTGTGACAAGAAAGCTCTGAATGAGAAAGGAAAAAAAAAAGTTCAATAAAAGAAGCCCTAAAAAGAAATGATTTGAAGAAGGAAGACACTATACCATGATTCTTGAAAAACTAGTCCTAAATTAGAAAAGATTATTCCAAGAATGTTGCTCTTAGGATCAATATCAGGCAAGCCCAGGGATCTATGAGAATTGAGAAGAGAAGAGTTACTCTTGAGTGGGAATGTAGCTTTAACAAGAGGGTTTCCCTCCTAGGTTGTTTGTAAACTAGGATGAAATTCATACACTTGTAATTGCAATGTAATTTAGAATTTTAACTAAGGGGAACTCTGGTAATCTGATATGGAATATGCGTATATAGGTTACCAAGCTTATGGAGAGGGTGGAATCTACTTTCATCAAGCATTTCTCCAACTCAAACCGTGGAAAAGGGATGAAGATCTTGAGACAAAAAGCTAAGAAAGAAAAGCATAAAGTGACTTTTACGCTAGGTCAGATTTCTGCTACAATGTATAATTTGATTTACGTGAAATTCATGCAACATTTCAATTTAAGATTTCCAAATACTTTGTCGCTGAAATTTTTTATTGTATGGGAAAACTTTCAGGCTTCTTTGCTGGTTGTTCAGTATCTCTTTTAGTGTCCCTTATAATGGTCATCCATACCCGGGATCTCCTAATAATGGAATTTAAGCAAGAAAGAACGCAATACATGCAAAACATGTTTCCCCTTTATAGGTAAAAATCCATCTCCTGCTTATTCTCTGATTACCACCTCTGTGCTTTCTTCTGCCCATCTTAATTCTCGAAGCTTCATCCCAAGATTCCCAACAACTGAAGTTATTAGCTATGAAAATGCTCTGCAATATCTGAGAATGTACCTGGCTTATTAAATGCTGAGACATTGCCCCAGGAAAACCAATCCTACTTGCTTCAATTTTTATTATATGACGCTAGTAATTAACTTCTATTTGTTCAATGACTTATTTTGAACTTGCAGCTTCTTCGGCTTCATTGTTCTCCACATGCTTATGTATGCTGGGAATATATACTTTTGGCAGCAATACAGAGTCAATTATTCATTTATATTTGGTTTTAAGCAAGGAACACAGTTGGGTTATCGCGAAGTTTTCTTCCTTAGTTTTGGGCTTTCAGTATTAGCACAGGCCAGTGTGCTCTCAAACCTTGACTTAGAGATGGACCCCAAAACAAAGTCCCACCATGCAATCACTGAACTTGTCCCTCTGGCTTTACTTGTCGTAAGATCATTTTATTCATCCTATTTCTTGGCCATCCAACTTCCAGAATATGCATCTTAATAGCCTTTTTTCTTTCTTTTCTGCAGCTTGTGATTGCCATATTGTTCTGCCCATTCAACATCATATATCGCTCAAGTCGATTCTTCTTCCTCACATGTTTGTTTCACTGTATCTGTGCACCTCTCTACAAGGTAATAAGATGGTGGTGGTAGAAATATAGCAAAAAAGGATAGTGAAACTGGAAAAACGATGGCTTTATTTATTTAGAATTTTATTCATGTCCTCTACAGGTCACACTCCCAGACTTTTTCTTGGCAGACCAGCTAACTAGCCAGGTTAATTTGAATGACAGCTTATCCTAGAACATGGGCCAAACAGATTCCTTCTTTCTGTTTAGATCATTAAAAGTTCCGTTGATTATAATTCTGTTGCAGGTGCAAGCATTTAGAAGTTTTGAGTTCTTTTTGTGCTACTATGGTATGGGAGATTACAGACTTAGACAGAATACCTGTAAACGCAATGATGCGTACAATGCTTTCCTCTTTATAGTTGCTGCGGTTCCATACTGGTGTCGCTTCCTTCAGGTATGTTGTAAGACATTGTCTATTGGGCCTCAGAATCACATGGGGGTTGGGATTAGATCTGATACATGTTCAATAGGTCCTCATGGATTTAAAACGCATTTATCCAATTAAAAGGAGCTCACTGAATATATATTATCAAAAACTTTTTCTCTTATTGGATGATGCCGGATGTCACAAATGTCCAATGTTCTTTCCTTTAAAAGGTAACTTGACTTGTGTTTGAAAGGAGTTAAAAAAGAGAACTAGAATGATGTAAATTGCCTATTCCAAAAGTTTCCACTATTAAATTGCTTACAATTATTAATCTGACACATTGTCTGTAAACTTAATTTGTTGGCACTTCCCCTTTCTTCCTTTCTAGTGCTTTAGACGACTGTTTGAAGAGAAAGATCCGATGCAAGGATATAATGGGCTCAAATATTTCTCAACCATTGTAGCAGTTAGTGTGAGAACAGCTTACAGTCTTAACAGGGGATTGGCGTGGAGGATTGTAGCCTTCATTTCCTCAGCATTTGCAGCAGTCTTTAGTACATATTGGGACCTCGTTTTTGATTGGGGCCTGCTGCAAAAGCACTCTAAGAATCCTTGGTTGAGAGATAAACTCCTTATTCCTTACAAGAGTGTATATTTTGGAGCTATGGTAAGGAAGGAAACATAATGTCTGGTACTCTTAGTGTATTTAACTGACTTTGAAGATTAACTAATCATGTGCATGAAATATTCAGGTTCTGAATGTCCTGCTGAGACTTGCCTGGTTACAAACTGTGTTGAATTTCAAGTTGCCTTTCCTACACACTGAAGCCTTAGTTACAATTGTTGCCTGCCTGGAGATTATTCGTCGTGGCATATGGAATTTCTTCAGGTATTTTCATCCATTTAGGCATCAAAGTTTCTAAAATCTCTTACCAATTACAACCAAACCTGGCTCTATAAACACATTACTTCAGTGGGTCTACATGACGCTAAGAGTTAACTTCTTCTGCTTCTAATGATTTGCTATATATATTGTTATGTTTATCAGAATAGAGAATGAGCATTTGAACAATGTCGGCAAGTATCGTGCATTCAAGTCAGTACCTCTACCTTTCAACTACGATGAAGAAGACGAAGAAAAGGACGAGTAGTTCTTCCGGCGTCGGCAATAGTTTACAAACAGGGAAATGAAACATTTTGAATGAAGAATTTAAGAAGCAAAGAAAATGTCATCCGCAATATTAATTATTTGTGAAAAGTTGTATAATGTATAAGGGAATTGGACATGAAGAAGTGCAATCACCAAGTGATCAATTTTTGTAGGCTTATGAAACCGGTTGGGTATTGTTACAATTTCAATGTTTTTTTAAGTTTACTGCCCACATGTAAGTTAAAGAAAAGAGAATGGATAAGTAGATAAAATTCCATAAAATTCAATTTTATTTTAAATTAAATTAGTTAAAAACAATGAAAATAATTCTTATTTTATTTGAAATCCTTATCTTTGACCAATAAACTTACCTATAAGTAGTATGATTATTATTAAGTCTATTAATTCTTTCCCTAAGGTTGGAGTTTCTTTATAGCTATGCTATTTCTTCGCATCAAGTTTACACCTAGATCTCGAGGGTGGAGTAATAAGAAACTCTAGTAGTTTCTTTAAAGAAGGAGCTACCAATAATTAAAGACTATACTGATCAAGTTATAGAGATATAGGTATCTATCTCTGTATAATTTTATTTTTATCCTACATTGGTATTAGAGCTAGATTAGGCTTGTTTTTGTTTCTAATTTATATTTATTTATTAAAAATAAATAAATATTTATTTCAATTAAATGAAAAAAATCCAAAAGTTCATAACCAACATGCAAGCACAGAAGTAATTAAAAAATACAGGCTTAGGCATGCAAGCACAAAAAGGGATTGCTTGGATGCACAGGTCCAATTCAAAATTATTGGGTTTGATGTGCAAACACAAAAATATCCAAAAATGCAAACCCAAGCATGTAAGCACAAAAAGGGACTACTTAGAAATGTAGGTCCAATCCAAAACTGCCAGCCCAAGAGTGCAAGTACAAAAATAATCCAAAAGCATTGGCCTAGATGTGCAGGCACAACAGTGCAGCTTAGCCGAGGAGGCTACTCTATTTATTAAAAAAAGGAAAATTGGTATAGACTTATTGAATTTATGGATTTCTTTTGTACTGGTTTTTTTTTTTTTTTTTTTTTTTTTTTTTTTTTTTTTTTGTGTGTGTGTGTGCATATCAATTGTTTATGTGGGTTGCTTTGTCCAATACTGTTTGAATTAGGCTTTGCTTTATGGATGAATGTGATTTTTTTTAAATCTCCTTACTATGATAGTGGATTCTTTTTTCTTTTTTCTTTTAAAGTGATATTGGTATCATTATTAAAAAAAAAAAAAAATTTAAAGCAGCTATAATGTTCTAGTAGCTCACATTTAATGAGAGATGAGTATGGGCATTGCAAATTTTCATAATATTTATTTTTCAATTGAAAACTCTAGTGTAATAATAATAATAATAAAAACTTCTAACTTATGAGATTTTGAAAATTTGAGGGCACTTTATCCAATTTATAAAAGATTTAATTCTTAATTATTCTCAAAAATACATTTAAGGAAAATATTTTAAATCCTTAAGAATAAATTTAGAAAGAAACTTTAGCTCTCATATTCAAAATTACTTTTAATATTTACTTTTCTTAGTCATACACATTTCCAATTTAATAAATATTTACTTTTCTTAGTCATACACATTTCCCTTTATGATAAATTATCGATCTTGAAAATTTTCGAAAATTATTTATTCTCCAATATAGGAATTAGTGTAATAAGAAAATATACAAAAACATGATAAATGAAAATCTAAAGAGCACTTCATCCAAAAAGGAAAACTTTTATTCTAGAAGGATTCTCATAAAATAATTTTAAAGAAAATAATTTAAAATCTTTTGCAATAATTTTCAAAATGAAACTTTGCTTTATTGTTTTATTTGCACAACATTTATTTCCATCATTTATACTCTTACAAAATTTACTAAATAATATTTTTTGGAACCAATTTTCAAGAAAATTTATTTTCATTAAGATTACTAAAAATTCTAATTTTATTTAACACATACCATATATAAAATTTGTTAGAAAAATTGGGCTAATTTAACCTGATGTAATCACCCTAGATAGAGAAAGAGGGGGATAAATAGGATGATGGTCTCTTTTTACAAATTTAAATTATATTAATATAAAAGACAATTATATACAAATATATAATAAAACGATATAAAAATAATTGTATATAAAGTAAAAGAGTAGAAAAGAGAGAATGCAAACACAAAGTTTTCATAATGGTTCGATGCAACCTGACCTATGTCCACTCTCTTCTAACTTCAATCCCAAGCTTGAGGTTCCATTAATTCAAAGCTTCCAAACTAGGCCTTTAAGCAATACAATTAGATTATGGTTTCAATCAATCCTCTTGAACTTTTGGCTCCAATCACCCTTTACAATCTTCAAAAGATACCTCACTTTTGAATAACCCCTAAAGTGATACCCCACACTTAAAAATCCCTAAGTGATATTTCACATTTAGATTCTTTCTCTCAAAGATTTATAAATGAAGATAAGAAATAATTTCACAATATCCTAGTACAAAACTTTAGGATCAAATGTACAAGAAAAACTAGGATTTGTGCACTAATGATAAGAAAGTTTTAGAACAATGGTGCATTAAAAAACATTCTATTAAGACTCAAATATATTCAAGAAATGTTTAAGAAAGTTAAGTTCTTGAAACAATGAAAATTGGAGCCTTTCTATAGAGGAAAAATGTCAAACTAGTTGTTAGGGGTTCATCCAATCGAGCTCTAATTTGATCGGTTCACTAGTCGTTAACATTTAATGCATGGCAAGTGACCATTGTACCTCTACCACCCCTTGACTAGTTGAGGTTCAATCTCAACTGGTTAAACAAGTGTTCTAGAAGAAATAGAATATTTTTGTACCCTTCAATTGGTTGAGCTAAATAGATAAATTGATTCATCATCTGGTTCAATTGGTTAAGCCTTTTTTGGCTTAATAACCATCATTTTTAACTTAAAACCTTTTAAACAAGTTTGGAAAGTATTTGACACAAGATTTTAGTTGAAAACATGAAATCATCCAATTTTAAAATATTTAAAACAAAATAACTCTTTGATGGTTTTGGTACATAAATAAATAATATAATGCATGAAAAATCTAGTACATCAACAATCTTACAAAAAGATCCTATGAAGCTTAAGTCTTGAAAAACACTTCTCTTTGAGGTCTTTTTTTTCTTATTAATTTTCTTTTGACTTGATTTTGTCTTTGTGATTGTCACTTTGGAAATCTTCTTGCCTAATCACACTTGAAATATAATCATTAGTTTCAAACTTTATTTTATTATCATCAAAATTGAAATTAACTAAACCTTAGTTTCACAAAATTTATATATAAAGCAAAAAACATCAACATGAAAATTAAAACAAAAACAAGTCCCATGGCTAATGGATCATAATGTGAATTATTTTGGCAGTTTACTCTGTGGAATCAAACATCCAAACCATGAAAAAAAAAAGCATCAAAGCTTGCTTCCAAAAATTGATCCCGACAAGAAGCCTAAAACCAAGCCCAAACCACAAAAAAAAAAAAAAGGCTCAAACTCAATTTTGAAGTAGCATTGCCCTTTGAGTAACCTTGCTTCAATTGATCATATCTCCTTTATTTCAACTTTCATTTGTGAATTGCTTGAAGCATCGGATTCCTAACTTCTTAAGCTTCAAATTCATATATGGCTTGTCTTGTGTGACTTATGGGAGACTACCCCAATTTTGAGTCAAAGTTGGAGTTAATGTGCTACCATGGTTTTTGCTCGTTTTTTCTTTGAATTTTCTTAGAAAAGAACCATATTTTCATGGTTGGATTGCTTCTAGATCTTTTGAATATCAATCATTATCTTGATTGGGATCCCACAATGGGATTTAATCTCATATTGTAACAAGATTTACATTGAAACCAATCCTACGCTCCAACCATGAAGGTTATAACCATTCCATGAAAGAATATATATATATATATATATATATATATATTACAAGAGATTAAAAGCCTATGGTCTTCAAACAAAGGTTACAAACCCAATTTAAGGGAATAAAAAGGAAAATATATTGTCTATCCAAATTCATACACATAAACATACATTCATCCTTAAGGATCATGGGATGAAAAACATGTTGGGATTTAACCCCTAAAAGCAATACATAATGTAACAAAGTTAGACTCCACTATTCCCTTACTATCCCTTTTATGAATGGATATTGATTTGATCATTCAACCTATATCACTTGCATTGTACATGACTTGAGTGCATTAAGATTTACATAAAATATACAAATCATGGGCTCCTTGTAAGATGTTTAATTGTTTACAATTTGTTCATGGATTTGGGTAATCTTGTAGAGATTGTAGTGTACAACCTCGTAATTGGAGGGATGAATTGTATTGGCCATCAGGATGAGGTTCCCATGGTGAGTATACTAGTATGCATGGTTACACATTAGACATATAGTGAATCATGCCATAAGGTTATTAGATTGTCATAATTCACCAAGTTACTATGTTGTATAGACTCTCAACCTTGAGAGGATATTGAGCATGTGCAAAAATTAATATGAGACTTTGACGTATGTGTGAAACCTTAAAGTGGTTATATATCTTTACAAATTGGGTTACTATCGATGGAGGCTAATGATAATAGGTAATGATAATAGGTATTCTCAATAAAGGCAACATGATATCTCATGTGATTGAGACAATGTGTCCCCTTGGGTGATAAAAAAAATGTCATCATGAAATATATGGTTGTAATAATTCCCTTGGTGGAATTTGACATATGCTCCTTGGAGTTAGAATATGTCAATTGATCACATAATAGGAGGATCTATAACTCAAGAATTTGATATGTAATCTTGATAGGTTGATAGTACTACCTTGTTAGATTACAGACACTAGTTCATGGGGAGTTTGCATACAATGAATAGTATATGGTGGACCTAAACTTTGTCTCATTGTAATTTCAGAGGATATTGGAGTACAATTGACCCTTTTTAGTGAAGTGTTAAGTTAACTTCAGAATTGGATTCTAAGGGAGCTAGTGTTTTCCTATGGGTCCTAATGTTCCCCACTCGAGCTCTTAATTAATGGGAGCACACATTTTGAGGGTATTTTGAGTATGTAATTCATAAGTGTGCATAAACGTGTTTTTGGTAAAAATGCAAGATTACACTAGATTTTATGTGAATTGACTTTCTAAAATGGGTTAATTAATAATTGAAACCCATTAGGGCTAATTAATTAATTAGAACCCAAGTGGGTTGGATTAGGTGACCCAAGCCCAATTTGGGCTCAAGTCATTTCAATCCACAAGGAAACCTAAAAAACCCCCCTTATAAGTTAGAACTTTAATCTTGTAGTTTAGTTTTTCTGAAATTCTAAAGAAAGGAACCTTAGTCATCCTCAAGAGGGGAGAGAGAGATAGAGAGAGAGAGAGAGAGAAAATTCCACTCTTCTTTTGTGCCTAGCATCCATGGAAAGAGAGATCGAGTAAAAGATCATTAAGTAGACGAGTTCTATGACGACCACAATGTCTTCATTAAATGGGATTCGATATAAGAACATTCAAATCATAGGTTTGAGTTTTCTTTCTTTAGATCTAGTATTTTTATGGTTTTTAATAGCCATAGGTTTTTGCTGCTTTTGTTTTAGAGAAGCTTATAATAGATGCATGTACCTTATGCGATCAAAAGCTAGGAAATAGAGCAATCTAGAATTCTCTAAAAAATAAACCCTGTAAAAACAAGTAAGCATACCCTAAAAAGGTTCTAACATACTTTTCCGTAATCTATGGCTCTAATACCAATTGTTGGAATATTTGGATTGCTCCATTCCAAACCTTAGATTGATAGGGTTTATTCAAAACCATCATAAAGATCTCTAGATCTACATAATAAAAGCATTCAAAATATTGAATTATATAAGACTGTAAATTTATTGAATTGTATAAGACTGTAAATCTATGTGCTCATAAAAACATACTTGCAATTTGGATGTTCTTAGATCAATCTAAGTTGGTTAAGAAGTCAATGCAAATCTTGAAAACCAAGAGATCTTGTACTTAATAACTCTCTTTTCTAGATCTAGGCATTTGAGAATAGTAGAATCCTCTCAGAGGGATAAAGGCTAGAGTTCCTCCATCTAGATTCTAAAAAACTAGAAGAGTAAGAGTAAAGCCTTAACCCTTAAGGGGGTTTATGTAATTTCCTTGTAAGCATATGTGACTTGAGCCTATCATGGCTTAGGTCACTTAATCTAGCCCACTAGGATCCTAATTAATTAATTAACCTTATTGAGCTCCAACTAACTAATTAACCTAATTTAGAAAAACCATTCATAAGATTTAGTGCAACCTTATATTTTTACCAAAATGCCCTTATGTACACATAAGAATGTATAACTTGTATATCCCTTAAGTAATATGCCACTTAGGAATATACGGGGACTTAAAGTAAAATATTGGTTCTTTCACAATTAATTTAATTTTGAATTTGACTCAACATCCCATTACAAAGAGTCAACTACACTCTAGCATCTTATGATATTAGATTGAGACAAAATGCTTAGGTTCGTGGCCTACTAATGACTTCATGTAAGCTCCTTATGAATTGGTGTCCTTACGAGTCGAACAATGTTAACATCTCAAGATTACCACTACCATCTTTGAGTCACAAATTCTATTATGATTTGATCAACTAACATAATTTAATTCATAAAGAACATATGTCAAATTCTACTAAAGGAATTATTGTGACCATAAATTTTACGATTACATATCCTTAGGATCACTATAGAGGTCACACTGTCTCAATCTCATGAGATATCATGATATTTATCTTGGGAATACTTATTCCCACCTATCATAATCAATAGTAATCCAATCCATATGGGATACATGACCATCTTAAGGTCTCACACGTAGGTCAAAACAACCAAAGAGCTCAACATTAGTTCAATATCACTCAAGGTTGAAAGTCCATGAAACTTACTCACTAATTAATGAATCATGATTACTTAATAATCAATGTCACTACTACAAAAATAGAAAATTATGACATTTTTATCCTCAGCGCTTTCATAAAGTATCATTATATTGGGATATACAATGGCGTTTTTCCAAAAAGGTCATTTTTTATAGTAGTTTTTTTTTTTAATTTCATGGCGCTTTATTTAAAGTATCATTGCTTGATGTAGCCTTTATAAGAATAACTAGTAATGCCATGACACTTTATAGTAGTGTCATAGTTGTGATATTTCATGGCGCTTATATCAGGTGACATTAAATAATAGTATATATATTTATATATATATATATATATATATATATATATATATATATATATATATATATATATATATATATATATATATATATGTTCTGAATATATATTAATTAAAAGATTTTCCCTTTCTATGAGTACCCGCCAAACATTCCCTCCACCATTTCAGAACTAAAGAAACCCCGAAACCTTATAGCTCTCACTAACTCCACCACTAAAGTGCCCTAATCCATTCTCCTTGCAAAGTCATTTAACTCCACATCAGTTTCTAAAATCCATTTCCCTTGCAAAGTCCACCACTAAAATGCCCTAATCCGTTGGAATGGTCATGTCTAACTTCCATGCATGGGAGGTTACCATTGCCAAAATCTACAACAGAGCATCATAGTTACAGGTAAATCTCTTTCTCAACTAATGTTGTTTTCCTCATACTTGAATAGATTGGTTCAAATGAAGACAAATGGAAGGGTTTTCATTGTTCTAAATATCTGATATTGTTGTTTCATAGATGGGGAAATTATTTTGGGAGGACAAAATCAAGGAAATGGTATCCCAAATAAATACAGTGTATTTTTGTTCTTGTTGTTGTATAATAGTGTAAATAACCAAATGGTTGGTGTAAATAACATCTATAGAAACAGTATGCGTGGCGTGCTACAAGTTGTAGTAGGTGGTTCCAGCTTCTCCTTTCAGTTGTGGTGGGAAGTGCCACCCTATTTTTGCCTAGTGTAGTGTCAAGGAGATGTAGCAGCGAGCATGGTGATCGAGATGAAGGTTAGGGCTAATGTGGTGGGTGGTTCACACACCAGCACAAGGATGGGAAATAAGGTGCAGCCTCTACCGTCTGTAGGTATGGACGTGCCGTGTCCGTACACCAAAGAGAAGACAGGTGAGGCTGTAGTAGTTGAGAAAGCTGTAGAATGGGGGATTTTTTAAATGGTATTAAGAGTGGAACAACTGGCAAAGGAATGACGTGTTTTAAAATTTTCTCTAGTGGGCTTGGGTTTGAATCTTAGTTGTTGGGCAGTCAAGGGTTGGGGGAGGCACTAGGTCCAAAAGATATGGGCCTGGCTCAGTTGGAATCAGGTTGTAGACTTTCCACAACAAGTTTTCTAAAAAATAAAATCCATTTAAAGAAGAAACTTCTACAGAATATGTAAATAAAAATAATAATTAAAATTTTAATTTAGGAGGTAGGAATTTGGACTAGGTCTGGTATGTTATTTTGGATATGGTTGGATTTGGGCCCATCCGAAGGTAACTATGGCTGGATGCAAGCCTATGAGCTGACCCAGTTTGGTCCACCTCCTCCTTCCTACAGTGTCATGAATGATGACTGATGACTGGAGAGGCAAGACTTGTACAATCTGGACGTATCGATACAGTATTGCCTACAAAACATCTAATCCTTAGAGAATCGAACTCAAATTCGCAAGAAACACCTACACGTATGTATAAAATGCAGAGTCTAAGACTCTCTAATTTCTTGAAATGTCCAGGATGACTGCACTTTCTTAGGTTCTCTGTCACCATCATCAGTTCTTTGCTTTCCATTTCAAGAGTTTGGTTCCTCCTATTATCATTGGTCAACCTGTTTTTTTCATTGTAAAATTTGGAATCTTTCAACTGCCACTTGACAATTAGCTAATGGGCTCAGAGTTTGAAGTATGGAGTGAGACTACAAGTTGTTCATAGGCCCCCTTGATACAAGCAAAAAAATAATTGATGATGAAGTGTGGCTCACCCATCTCATCTAAATATACAAACGCATCAATACATGTTAAAAGCGAAGTTAATTAACGAAGACTTGTAGCCAAGATGGCCTTGTATGCAACCTAGGTACAAGATATCACCTCAGGGCCTAATAAGTTTCAGAAAGAAGTCAATTGTGTGTTTAAAGCCCACCCCATAAGCACCATGATGTTCTTTGCTAGCTTACTGGCATTTGTTTTGACATTCAGAACTGAGTTAACCTTTCATTCTTCTCATCTCTCTCTTACTTGTGTTGCTCTTCTCCGCACTGCCATGATGTTTTCTGGTTCCCTCTCCTTGGCTTCATTAGCATCAGTATTGCTGCCCGATGCATTGCGACCCCTTCTATATGTCTTCTATGCCTTGCTCTCACTTGCTAACTTGCATAACCTAGTCTAGAAATGGTATCACTAGGTTCACTGTACAATTTTATGATATAAATACTTATTATGTGCCTAGAAAATTAGTAAATTGAGGGTTTACACTTTGACTAATACATGCATCAATAAAAATGGGTAATGTTGACCAAACTATGATTCCACAACTGCCTTTTAATCTTAAAATAATAATAATGATAGTATAACGTAGGAGGACTACAATTTTAGGACTCACTAAATTTTAAAAGAATATAGATGAGGTCAAGAACGACTCAATTGTAAGTATTTTGGACACGGTCTTTGATTCCAGTTGAATTAGTTGCAAAGTTGCTTATCCAAGCTATAAGTCCATACCCAATGGATGGTCTGCCTAAATAGACCTAGGCCGATAATTGGTGACTGTACTAGGCCCATTTTTCACTTCATGTGGGGCCTCTTGGCCCATGGCTATTGTCCCAAACTAGCAAACCAAGGTCTAGATGCTTATTCATCCATTCATATTGGTCTTCTACCTTCACAGCTTCACTAAACAGTGCTTTGTTGGGTTGGGTTTTGTGGGATTGCCGACTAACTTAAATGTGGGTTCATCTGTTGCACTTTTTTTTTTAAAATAAATAAATAAATATATATATATATATATATATATATATATATATATATATATATATAGAAAAAAATTATTTAAAAAAAATATGAAGGAAAATCAAATATAATAAAAATGAGTTAGAAATTATTATATTTTTAAATCATTTAATCTTTAAAAAAAGGAAAAATAAGTGGAATGAGTTTGAAGAATGATAAAAAAAATAATTTATTAATTTTAATTTTTTTTTCTCTTTATTTATTTTTGGGTTATATTGGGTTCTTGAAATATTTGATGAATAAAGAAAAAGAAAAAATATTAAGGAAAATAAAAAATTAAAAAACTATTTTTATCTGTTACTTCTCAGTATTCTATATAAAGATTATTTAATTTAATAAATATATAAATTTTTAGTTAATTTCAATTCTATTTATTATTATTTTTTATAAGAAAATTAAATATAAAAAAATTATCGTCCTTAATTATATTTTTCTAATTGTTTTCTTTCTCTTGTATTTTCTTTCAAAATTTTGAAGAATCAAATATTGGATTAAAGCCAAAATGTTTTTTAATTAGTTAGAAACAAAGTTATACTAAAGCTAATGACTTTATTTAAGGCAAGAATTCCTTTGAGTTTGATGACTACTGATACATATATTTGGGTAACTTTGTTTAATGAGTTTGTAAATTAATATAAATAATTAAATAAAATTTAATTTTTTTTATAAATTAAATAAAATTATCCTTCTTAAAATGCCCTTTCCCACAAACTTCTATTGGACCCTGTAATGTTGAGGCCAAGTATAAGGGAAATTTTAGAAGGTTTCAAGGAAGGATTCAAACAAAGAAAAATTAAAAACTTGAATGGGCTTCTTCTAGATGCTTCTTTCATAAAAGTAGAGGGGCAAGTCAGAGAAACACACATGGTCAAAGTAAAGACGACTAAGTAGGTGGTCAAGGGGCAAAATAGGTAATAAAAATAGCAAAAAGGTTAGAGATTAATGTTGACTTAAGAAATTTCATTGGTATGGGTGACAACTTACTAGGAACTTCTAATTATAGACTTGAAGAGTCTATGGACTTATTCAAATTTCATATTATTGGGTGCCATTATATTTAGTCAAATCTTGAAGGGAAATGAATAAAATTAACCCTTTAAAAATATTACTCAAAATATGGTAATGGAATATTTCCAAACTTGTATCATTTGTGTGGATTGAAATAGAATATTGCTTTTAAAATACAATTTCTAACTTTCTATTTTAAAAACAAAAAATAGTAAAATATTTTGTATAAGAGTTGTTACTATTTTCTATTTTAAAAACAAAAAATAAGAAGTGAAAAAAAAATGAATATTAGCCTAATTTTAAAATTTACACTCATTACTTTTTAGAGAAAAAAAAATAACTTTAATGTAGTGTAACTATATTTACTTTGTATACATAAGGAATCAAAACTAAGGTATAGGATCATAGGTATTATTATTAGATGGTGCAACTTGTTGGAAAAATCAAAGGGTGGAATTGCTGGATGCTGAAGACCTAGCCTATAACTTCTCTTTCACAATATGATACAACCTAGTCAAGATGATTACAGTATTGTTAAGCCACCTTAATTAGACCAAGCTTTTCTATCTCATTCATTTAAGTTCTACCCATCTTGTAGTCATATTTCTTGCCCTAAGGACTTGACTCGGGTCAGACAATGTGGTTCAATGTTCACCCACCATTAGGTCATCACCAAAAGTTAGAATCTCAAATGAAAAAGGGCACAAGGAAGAATCTTCTTAGCTTTCTCACCATGCATATATTTTATTTTATATGAGTATTAATTACTATTTAAAAATAATAATAACTAAAATAGTTTGATTTTAATAATTTTATAAATTTTTAAAAATATCTAACCATTGTTGTACGTGTGAAAATCCTTTTTTTCTTACTTATATGTCTTTTCTTCTTAGTTTATTTTCTTATTTTAATTTATTTTGTATTTATTTGTTAATATCTACTAATGGATTTATTTTATTTCTTCATTTATTATTTGTTTTGCATATACATATTTTAAGGGACAGTGACCTACATTGGACTACGAGAGGTGTGTGATGCAAGACTTGAGACAAAGACATACTAAGGAAGGTACACTATTTTTTCTTATACAAACCAACATATTTTAATTATAATGCCATTTTTACTTTGGGTGGTTTGAAGAATATAATGGAGATGTTATTTTAAATTTTGTTTAAATCTTATTGAGTACCTGAATTCTATAAGTTATTCCCCAGCTTAGTTTGATACCAAGGCCTTGACCCAAGGCTATGACATAGACTGGTGTGACTTGATTCGCAAATCATGGGTCATACATATGCTTTCTTATAATAATCTTGTTTAATGGGTAATGGATAACATGAAATATACCAATAATTATGGAACATCTTTAGGTGTTTTATAATTATTAGATTATTCAATAAGTAATTGTGTTTTAATTTTAATCAAACATGCATGCATGAAACCTTAGAGTTCTCATTCAACTATCATTGTAAGATAAAAGTTTCTCTTATTACATACTAAAGACATTTAAGTTTTCAAAGGTGAAAAAGGTTTTATCCAAGCCACTTTCAAGTTGACAACTTTTAAATTGTCTAGAATGTGATAAAGATATATTTTTTTTTTTTTTTGCAATGATGCTTAAATTGTCCAATTGGACAGTGTAGGAAAACATAATATCTATGAAGTTAATTGCTTGTTCTTAATTCACTTGTTAGAAATTTTGGTAGTCTTTCCTCTTGTTCTCTGGGTGCATATTTGAACAAGGTCACATATTATACCTTATTCATTTTGTGTACTTGGAGAACTATGGGGAAATGCTGCCGAAATTTCTTTAAAATGAAATTGAGTATATTGGCAGTTAACAAATAGGGATTATGTATTCCTACATGGGATAGGAACTACTACCCAATTTTGGATGTTGGACATGTTAAAAGGCATAAAAACATGCATCAAAAGGTTCTATTGTCATATTGCCAATCTTTTTTTGATTGTGGATGAGGTTCAAATTTTTTATCGCATCTGAATCCTAATTGTTTGTCCATAGAAAATTAAAAAGAAATTTTGGATGTCACAAATGAGAAATTGAAAGTTTTGAGTGTTTTCTAAAGGTAACATTTCTAAGTCTTTTCCATTTCCATTGTTTGTTTATGTTTGCTATATAGGAATTGAGTTCACCTATTATAGGCAAATGAATCGTTCCTAGATGTCAAAAGATAGAAGATCAAAAGACTATGAGGATGGGGTTGAAAATTTTATTTCATTTGTAGTTTAAAATTCTGCAAATAAAAACTCCATCAAATGCTCATGTCTATAGTGTGGAAATTTGATCTTCAATACTCCTCAAAAGATTAGAGAACACCTATTCTTTTATGGAATTGACCAAAGTTACCATACTTGGTTTTGGCATGGGGAGGTAGCTCTAAGTAGTGGACCCCCAACTACAAGGGCTGAATGTTTTTATAGAATTCATATTGGTAATGTGGATCATACAGTAGAAATGGTTGAAGTTGCACAAGATGATTGTAAGACTAATCCAAAATTATTTGAAAGGTTGCTTGAAGATGCTGAAAAACCTTTGTATCTCGATTGCAAAAACTTCACCAAATTATCTGCTTTAGTTAAATTATACAATCTGAAAGGAAGATATGGGTGGTATGATAAAAGCTTCTCTGAGCTATTAAGCTTACTTGGTGATATGTTGCATGTCAACAATGAGTTGCCATTGTCTATGTATGAAGCAAAAAAAAACATTGAATGCATTGGGAATGGAATATGAAAAAATACATGCATGTCCCAATGATTGCATACTTTTTAGGAATGAGTTAAAAGATGCATCTTCATGTCCTACATGTGGAGCTTCAAGGTGGCAGGTGAATAGAAGAAGAACCAAAAAGAGTAAAGGAGTTCTTGCTAAAGTGATATGGTATTTTCCACCTATCCCATGATTTAAAAGACTGTTTCAGTCCTCAAAAATAGCAAAAGACCTCATATGGCATGCATAAGGTGGAGAATTTGATGGAAAAATGCGTCATCCATCTGACTCACCATCATGAAAGGTAATTGACCATAGATGGCCTGATTTTGCTGTAGAACCTAGAAACCTTAGACTTGCCATTTCAGTAGATGGCATAAATCCCCATAGTTCCTTGAGCAGCAGGTAAAGTTGTTGGCCAATTGTCATGATCACTTATAACCTTCCACCGAGGTTGTGCATGAAGAGAAAATTTATGATGTTATCTTTATTAATATCAGGTCCACAACAACCTGGAAATGACATAGATATCTATTTAGTACCATTGATTGAGGTCCTTAAAACCTTGTGGGAGATAGGGGTAGAAGCTTATGATGCATATCAAAGAGAGGTCTTTACATTAAGGGTTGTTCTATTATGGACAATAAATGACTTTCCTACATATGGAAAGTTATCTGGTTGCACAATCAAAGGATATTTTGCTTGTCCAATATGTGGATCGGAAACCTATTCACATAGGTTGAAGCATGGGAGAAAGAACTCATTTACAGGCCACATATGTTTTCTTCCATGCAATCATCCTTTTAGAAAACATAAAAAGGCATTCAATGGTGAACAGGAGTTTCGATCACCTCCACAACCATTAAGTGGAGAGGAAATACTATTGAAAATGAATGCCATTTGTAATTCATGGGGAAAAAAGGGGAAAGACGTGATAAATCCAATGTGACTTATACCAATTGTTGGAAGAAAAAGTCTATATTCTTCGAACTTGAGTATTGGAGATATTTGCATGTTCGTCATAATTTGGATGTAATGCACATTGAGAAAAATGTTTGTGAAAACATCATTGGTACATTACTTAACATCCCAGGGAAAACAAAAGATGGACTCAATTCTTGCCTAAACCTTATGGACATGGGCTTCAGGTGTGAACTGGCACCAAGGTTTGAATCAAATCGAACTTACCTTCCGCCTACATGTTATACATTGTCTAGATGGGAGAAGAAAGTATTTTGTCAAACTTTAGCTGAGTTAAAGGTTCCTGAAGGGTATTGCTCAAACTTTAGAAATCTTGTGTCAATGGAAGATTTGAAGCTTTATGGCCTGAAGTCCCATGATTATCATACACTGATGCAACAATTGTTACCAGTGGCATTGCAATCACTTTTTCCAAAGCATGTACGACATGCTATTGCTAGATTGAACTTTTTTTTCAATGCTTTATGTAAGAAGGTGGTTGATATGTCTACATTGGATAAGTTACAAAATGAACTTGTTGTGACATTATGCTTGCTTGAAAAGTACTTTCTGCCATCCTTCTTTGATATCATGATTCATTTAACGGTTCATCTTGTTAGAGAGGTGAGACTTTGTGGACTAGTTTATTTTGAATGGATGTACCCATTTGAAAGGTTCATGAAAGTATTAAAGGGTTATGTGAAAAATCGTAACCACCCTGAAGGTTGCATTGTTGAATGCTACATTGCAGAGGAAGCTATTGAATTTTGTACAAAGTACTTATCAAATGTGGATGCAATTGGGGCTCCTAGTAGCACTAATGTTGACCATAAAGTTGGGGCGCCTATTCCTGGAGGTCATATCACTGAAGTTGATTCCAATTTGTTGTTGCAAGTACATCATTATGTGTTAGAAAATACAACTATCATCCAACCTTATATCGAGTAAGGGTCAACTATTTCGATTTTATGTGTAGATTACTTAAACTAAATTTGGAAACTTATTGTTACTTTCTTATACACATCTTATAGAGAACACATGAAATGGTTGAAATTGAACAATCCTCGTCAATCTAAGAGACAAAAGTGGCTACAAGAAGTAAACATGCGAACATTCACTCATTGGTTGCGAAAAAACATATTGATTTTATTGTAAAAATTGCACCATTCTTAGCACTAATCATAAAAAATATTAATAACTATGGTCCATTCAAACAGGTAGAAGTTGCCATTGTTGACAAAGAACCTATATCTGAAACCCTAAGATGGATAGCACATGGTCCTACCCACTACGTGTCTAAGTATCATGGCTATGTTATAAATGGGTGTCACTACAATACAAAAGACCGTGATGAATTACTAGTTACCCAGAATAGTGGAGTCAACATTGTAGCAACAACAATGCAAATTTCTAGTGCCAAGGATAAGAATCTAGTATTTGGTGAGCTGTGTTTCTATGGCATTATTACTGAGATATGGGATCTTGATTATACCATGTTTAGGATTCCAGTTTTCAAATGCAATTGGGTTGATAATAAGAACGACATCAAAGTTGATGAGTTTGGGCTGACATTAGGTGACTTCACTAAGATGGCTTATAAATCAGATCCATTCATTTTAGCCTCCCAAGCCAAGCAAGTATTCTATGTACAAGACCAACTTGATTCAAAATGGTCAGTTGTTTTGTCAACTCCTCAAAGGGACTTCTCCATTTCAATAGAGGATTCTGATGACTTCATGGATAATTCTATTGAACACCATCCTCTCATTACCACATTGCCACAAGTTGAATCATTTGATACAATGGATGACTCTGATATCATTTGCATTCGAGGAGACTGTGAGGGATTCTGGATTGATAACAAATCTTCTATGTAACTAAATTTAGGACCTTGTTGTTTTGTTGTGAATGTTGTAACTATCTCATTAACTTTTTAATATTGAAATTCTGCATTTTAGTAAATAGTTTATTTATTTTCTAAGGTCATTAAATTCATCATGTCTATAAATTTATTGATTCCCTATTTCATGATTATTATTATACACATATCTCAGAGTGATCTAAAGGGTAATACAAGGATATCAATTTGTCTCAACTCAAAGCTTATGATTTCTAATTCCATAGGAAAAAAGTTTGGTGAGGATCTTCTAGTAAGTTTTTATTATTATTATTTTTAAATATTTCATGACAACATGTGAATGTTGTTATCTAGCATGTAAAATATTCCTAGTATGTTCATGCTACTAATATGAGTGCATGTTATAAAAAATTCAATTTTACTTGCAATTAATGGGTTTACTTATCATTTCTCATTGATGTATTATAGGCATGGATTCAATGGAAGAGAAAACCCCTACAAATATATATATATATATATATATATATATATATATATAAGGAATAGGAATAGAGGGATAAAGTTGGTTATAAAGTACAATGTTGATGGTATCTATGTAGGAAAATATTTTGTGCACCTAACAAGCTACTTAGGTGTATTGGCACGTATGATGGTACCAATCAGATATAACACATGGCGAGATGTCCCTGAAAAATTGAAGGATAAGTTGTGGGACTCTATTAAGGTTAATTATTATTTTTTTTTAACGTAAATAAGTTTTCTACGATTTTTATATTTCTTTAAAATTTGGAGGTACTAATGACTTTGTAATTTGTAGATTGCTTTTACATTAGACAAGAAAAGCAAAAGGAATTGTATGCTTACATTGGGAAAATGTTTCCGATCTTTTAAGAACACGTTGACTGTGAAACATATTCTTCTTTTCAAAGATGAGCCAGAGCTTCTTAAGAAACCACTAGCTGAATATCATTTTATCGATGATGAAGATTGGAATTTTTTGTGAGAAATAGGTTGTCTCTGAAAAATTCCAGGTACAAATACAATTAACATTAAACATACTACATGCATCCACATATATATACTAAGCATCCATTTTAATTTGTAGGAATATAGGGAAATACAAAAATAGAGAAGGAAAAAGCATATATATAATCATCATCTAAGTAGAAAAGGGTATGCTAGACTTGAGGAAGAGATGGTAAGTTTTTGTTAGTTCTTATTGTGGTTTAATTTTATATGATTGTATAAGTAATGAAGGAATAGTTTATATGGGTTTCTTAATTGTTTCTTTTCTGACAAAAAAATAAAAATAAAAACATATGTGTCATCTAATTACTATCTTTAATTTTCCATTTCTATTAGATGATTGAAGCCGGCTCCACATAAAGCATTGATAGGAGTTTACTTTGGAAGAGGGCAATGCAAAAAAAAAAAAAATGGCAGCTATGATGATGTGGTCATACCGGTAGTGGAAATGATAGTAAGTAGACATTTTATACCCAAAAATCATATCTTTAAACACCTTATTTGGTTTTACCTATTTCAAAGTTAACTTCATAACTTCCTCTTGTTTTAGGATGAATTGATGAAAGAGTCTCAAGAGAGTGGCATAAGCTATAGTGGGAGCAATGACATACTTTCTCAAGCACTAGGTACTCCTGAGTATATTGGTCGGGTTCGGGCTAAAGGGAAGCACTACACGCCTGGACAATATTTCTAAAATATGTCAGAACGTGTTGTGAGAGATATTTTAAAAGCAACTCAAGAACGTGAAGTTAAGTTTGAGGCTGATGTGTTAGCGAGACTATCTCAGATAGGAGTTGCTACACCACAATCCGATGTGAATAGTTCCAACATGAAATCAAAACTGTTGCTTCTACCAAAAGTAGTAGAGAAACCAATTCGTAAAGTTGAGGAGGAGACCTTACCTGTGAAAATAGAACCACACATGAAAGTGTGTTATTTTCAGTTTACATTTTCTAGTTCAATGACATAATTGTAACAAATTCCTAGATAATTTTCATAAATAATTTCTTCCAATTGCTTATATTTTTGTTAGATTGATACTTGCATTTTAGGTAGATTCTATTAAAATATAATTAATACTAGTAATATTCTATTCCACTACAACTAGTACTTATAAAATATGCAATTTTATGCCTTAAATATAGCCCTAACATAGTCAATGCACTTTAAACTTCATTTACTGATTATTTTTTTATATTGAAATTAACAATTTAATTTACTTTTGAAGGCAAGAAAATGTGAGTTGGCGGTAGGGACCAGAGAAAATACAGTGGCTGGTGGAACAATTGTAATGGATTGTGGTCCAAATTACCTAGTTGTTTTGGATGCTCCCTATGAGTCAAATACACCACTTCCTATTCTCATTCCTGGTCAAACTACAACAGTTGGAGCGGCAGTGGGCTACCAAGTTTTATGGCCAACCCATTTAGTCAATTTGAGTACTAAATTCATCAAGGTGTGTTATTTTCATTTGCAATAGTTTATAAAGAGACATATATCATTTGAAAATATGGTGCTTTCTTTTATAGGGATCTCAAAAAGGGAAAATACAAAAAACAACAGAAAATGAATTGAAAATTGGTGAAAACCCTCAAGATATCAACAATTTGATGCACCACTGAGGTCTCATGCTAAATGAGGGGAAAACACAAGGTGTGGAGGTCCCAAATGATGTATTTGGCGAGAGTTTTAAGACCTTCCTTATGAAAGAAGACATGGATATGATAATTTCATTTAAGGAAGTGTCAACTAATTGTGTCATATATTATATATGGTAAATAATTTTATAACTTGCTAATGTGTGTTAATTTTATATATATAAAAGTAAAATATTCATTTCTTATCAAGGTTTGTGGAATTTAAACAGGCACCTGCAGAAAAAGCTAAGTGATGCTAGGCTCACCGAACAATTTGCTTTTATCAATCCAGCTTTAGTCTCTAAAGCTGGAATGAGTGAGACAACAAAGGAAAATAGGTCAAGGTTGATTGCAAATCGTTTAACGCATGCAAAATGTGCTAACTACATTTTTATTCCATATAACCCTAAGTAAGTTATGAAAAATATTAAGTTTTTTTATGTTAAATAGCTTAATCAATGCTAATTAGTAAATAATGTCTAATGTACTATTGTAGTTTCCATTGGGTCTTGGTGGCATTGGATATCAGGACAATGACTGCGTACTACCTTGATCCGATGCAAAAGCAACCATGTGATGATTTTAAGGAAATTGTTAACATGTAAGGGTTTTCATTTCCATACTTGAATATAGTGCATAGTATCTAAAATGTTAATTTTTTTTCCATGTAGGGCACTACGAATTCATCCACTAGAGAAACAAAGATCATCAAAGAGGGAGCCGACATGGGTAAAAGTAGTGGTAAGTTACTTATTTAGAGTAAGATATATCATATGACCACTTATATCAACCCATAAAATTTGAATATGGTTTTATGTTTTGTCACTTAGATAATAATGACATAAAACATCATGATATTAATGTTTTTATGGTACCATAATTCATATGTGTGCCTATAGTGCCCAAGACAACTAGGTAGTGTGGAGTGTGGCTATTATGTGATGAGATACATGAAAGATATAATTGTTGATCCAAGCCTCCTATCCACAAAGGTATGTACTCATTAATAAATTTTATTAGTTTCTATACTTTAGTAATTTTTTGTTAACTTAACTAATCATCATGTATGTACAATTAATTATTAGTTTAAAGGAAAAAAATCGTATAGTGAAGTTGAGCTTAATGAAGTACGATATGAGTGGGTTATGTTGGCAACTCAATTAATTCTTACCCATGCCTAAAGGTATAAATTAACATCTACAATGCTTGATTTTCATTATTAATGAAGTCTTGAATGGACAAATTTTTTTAATTTACCATCTTATGTATGCAGATGCCCTCATTTCGGTCCAGTAAAAGTTGTAGATCACATTTTGACGATTCTCATATGTTCTCATCTCATGATAAGTAATTTTTTCCTCCATAGTAATAGAAGATAATAGTTTTATACATAAACTATTTTAATATAACAAATCAAATTATTACATCATCATCAATGTTGTTACATGGAGAAATTATTTTTTTATTGTTGTATGGAGAAGAAGCATATAATTTGTGAACTCAATAAATCAAATTATTATATCATTATCATCAATGTTGTCATTATTATTGTTGTTGTTGCATAGAGAAGTTGTTATTGTTATATGTTTGGACTAAACAAATCAAATTATTACTAATATAATCATCACCATCGATCATCAATGTTATTGTTATTGTTATTGTTGTTGTTACATGGAGAAATTATTATTGTTGTATGGAGAAGTTGTTATTGTTGTTGGAAAGGTTGTTGTTGCATCAAAAGGTTGTTGTTGGATGGAGGGATGGTAGAGAGCTTTTTTTTGTGTAGGGTTAATTATTATATTTGGGTTATAATTTTGGAATTGGAAATAAAGGCAAGTTTTAGAATGGTTGTTATTATGACATTTAACCAATGATTTGTAGGTTTCTATTTCCTTGGTTATGCTCTATTAATTTTTAGTTTAATACTCTTTTTTTCCTTATGGAATGTTATTAGTTAACTAAATTTGGTAATATAGGAAAGTTGTAAGAAGAAATTAAGGCATTTGCAAGTGGTTAATATTAAATGTCTTATTGTGGACCCCGCATTTCGGCTCAATGCGTTTCCCACTCGATGGCGAGCTCGATTTTTATTTGAAAAATTGATTTTATTTATTCAAAAAATGACTTGGAGTCGCCACTTATTTTTGTTTTATTTTTAAAGGGTAAACAAAATAAGAAAGAAAACCCTAAGTGCGACTCCTTATTTTGGAAAAGGTGATCTACGAAAAACAGGATCGGGTTCGGGGGTCAGGTTACTTATTGGGAAGGTACGATAAAGACCGTAGCACCCCTCTAAGTCCCTAAAGTCGGGTCTCTACTAATAAAATGAAGCTGACATGGCGATCAATGAGAAAATCAGTGAATACCCAGAATGATTATGCACGTATGAAAATCGGAACACTCAATGAAGAATAACCAAAGTGAGAGCGGAGCGTACCTTGACATCAAATGAGTCATCATGCGCTATCAAGAAAAGGGGTTAGTGCACAATAACAATCACGAAATATGTCACACATGCCACTAACCCAAATAAAGAAGCACCAATATCATGCATGGCATTCCATTCAATTCCATTTTTATTTTAAAGGAAATTTATTTGATGTCGGGCCCCCACCATAGCCCATTTATTTTGCATGAACCAAATCTGTAAATTCCATCACTAGGAATTACAAAATTTGATTTTTGCTTATTTTAAAACAGTTTAAAACAAGGGAAATGAAAATTGCATGCCCAAAGGAAGAATGGCACCAACATTTGATTAAAAATGAGGCTTTTAAAACCTAAAATCTCTAAAGATGGAAGATGAGGAAGTTGAGATTATTTGAGAAGTTGGATTTTGGGAAATCATTTAAAAATGGGGTTTAGAAAAATTATTTTAAAAAATGGGATTTGAAAAACTATTTTTAAAAATCAAAGAGGAAGAAAATGAAGGTGACACGTGGCCTCAACGAGGCCATGCAAACCATACCGGAGTGGGATCCTAAAGTCAAGGTATCTTGAGCATTGACTGAGTGTTACTCCATTCCTGCCTGTAAAGAAGACCTCCCGGAGTTTTCTGAATATCCCTAATACCCTTTTCCCAAGCATGAGCGCATGAATAACTCAATCCTCTGCTGATGTTGCTGGAAAACTGAAGCATAGCGACCATCCTTCCCTTGCATTAACATCCCAACCTTAAAGACCTGAATTCCAACTCACTGGGTGTCCCAAATCCCTGGGGAATTTAGTAGATCCGAGCAAACAGGGTGAAGGGTGTGCCATTGATTATCTGTGACAAGATTTCTATGTATTTCTGGAAGCGTTGAAGAACTTCTGCTGCAATCAGTACCAGATGGACTGCTGAATATTATACCAAGGTGCTGCTTGTTTTGCCATTATTGAGATTGATCTGCTGGAACTCAGCTCTCCCATGTTGATTTTCAGCATACACATTGTGTAGTTTCTCCGCCTTTTGCAACCCAGAAAAGGTTGCATTGAACCTCACCACCATGACGCTCTGAGGGGCAGATTCCCCTCGGCATATTTAGGTCTTTTCCCCAAGTGATCATTTCCATAATGCTACTACTGCCCATTCCCTATCAAGAGGATCATTATCTAGCCCAAGCATCCGAACAAACAATGCCACATAACCATCACCAAGACTAAGAGAGCTGCTGTTTATTGTATGCACCCCAGGAACCAGGTCCAGGTTCGTATTGAGGAAAACTTTCTGCGCTTGCCAGTATCGGATTCATGCCATAGTTTGTAAGATAAGAATTTGCTGCATATCCAGTTTCAGGGCCGCCATAGTTTCCACTATAACCTGGATTCCCACCAGAAGCAGCAGCACTGGCTCCTTTATCAGCATTAGCAAACTCTGCACGAAGTTTTTCCAACTCCCTGGCCATTGAGATCAGGTTATTCTCCATCAGCTGACCATGCTGGTAATTCTCTGCATATCCATTCTTCTCATACTCAATGGCAGCTCTGGCTCGTTGCAAGTCATGTTTCACATCCTCAATTTCTTCCTTTTAAGCTGACGCATGTTGCAAATCAGCCTTGGTTCTAGCCAATTCTTCAACTGTAGGTGCAATTCCAGCTTTACCCTCTATGATTCTATCTCTAAACCATTTCCTTGCATCCAACATGCACCAAAGCATTATGAGGCTTAAACCCACACCTAATGCCACCGAGGCATAATTGAAAGCAGCCCAAGTAATCGAGTAAAAAGTAGGCAAAAGGAAGGCACGGCATGTGTAACGAATCCATAGAAAGGCTATCAAGCAAACTGGTCTTCTCACTCTACCCAAATAAAAGGGCCCTGGTTTGAAGTTCTTCTCAGCCATCACCATTCTTGCAAAGATTGGAACTGCATAACTACTCACCCATCCAATTGTACATATTGGAGTTATAGCCGTAAAGACCACATTGATTTTCAAAATTGGGAGCCCAGGAAGAATGCAGATGACTGCACAAAGCCACACTGCATTTGAAGGAACCTTATGCTTCGGGTGGACTTTTCGCCATATGGATGAAAAAGGAATCCCTTCATCTCTTGACAGAGCATATACCACTCTGGCTGCACTGATCGTGATTGAAAGTCCACCAAAGAAGAAAGATCCCCATATGATAAAAAAACAAGATGATTGCTCCAGTAGCATTGTGATACTTTCCACGTAACTTAAACCAAATTAACTTTGATGACAAGCAAATGAGACACTGTAGGGCGTTTTGCCGCCATATTTTATCTCACTTATTTGTAATGAACTGTTCAATGAGATCCGCGGCATCTTGAACAGTGGCAATACCTTGGGCACTTTCTTCTTCAACACTGATCTCAAATTCCTCTTCATACAGGGTCCCGAAATGGACTGGCAGCAGGGTCCTGCAACTTGCAGCGAGCAGTGTAGGAATGGCTAGACTCGCGATTCTGTATCCATGCTTTTATCCAAACTGCCCAGGGAGTGAAGCTTACACTCAAGCGGCGAGGTTTGCTTGGCTGTTGGTTCTCAGAGATAAGACATAAAGAAGGAACGTGAGAGATTCAATAGAGAGAGAGAAGATGCTCAGGTTCCGCTTGAACTAACGCCGTCTGGATCAGCGAGTGGTGCTAGTCAACTAAAAAATCATCAATATGATTGTAAGAAGCCAATCTGTATCCCGTCATCTATAGAATCTTTTCCAGGAAATATGTTTCAGCTGGGTATATAAAACCCGAAATGTGGGCAACTGGAGCCCCCATCAAAGTAGGATAAGAAAAACTCTACATCTAAGGTTGCACTCATCAAAATCAACCTCAGTTCTGGCTGGTGACGAAGGTGTTTCGCCGCCGGCGACAAGCCGCCGGCGTCGTTCGAGGACAGAACTATCTCTCAGCCAGTAACAAAAAGCACCCTGCTCCCTCCTCTCTGGCTTGCACCCATTTATAAGCTTTTACCCGAAACGCTTGCACCCAATACTGATATATTTACACTTCTTAGGCCGTGGGGTGATCGCAAATCAGTGTTTCCTTCTGCACTTACTGTCACATTTTCTGGGCAAATATTCCTCTCTCCATGAAACGTCAACTTCATGCTCGGTATCCTGTTGCTTCTCAAAGGCAACGCCAGCACTATCAACTTCAACAAGCATCTTAGATGGTAGCGAGATATAACTTAAATGAGTTCCATATGATTTACACATAATCACACCAATATCAGCACGCATCCAACCTCTCTAAACACGAACCATTGACAGCCTTTAGTTTTCCTAACCGATTTGAGAGCTCAGAGATAGCAGAACATTTCAATAAATCCCTTTGTTCCCAGCTACATGAAGTCCATGATGATCCAAGAGAAAAACCACTGGTATTTGCACACAATATAGTCTTAAACCATCACAAACCAATGCAAGACTAAAGAACAGCCCTGGAGTCATGACCATAATGATTTCTTGAAGCTCTGAGCTAGATCCGATTGCTTTGAACCAAGCCATCTCCAAAGAGGTAAACAGTTCGAAGCCCACTACCTTGGGAAGGTGCTACCCCAAACCTCACCTCAGGTAGCTGGTAGTAGAAGGCATGGTCGCCACAATCCCTGCACAAATGCTCCTGAAACAGCAGTAATGCCGACAAGGATACTTATAGGAAGAGCGAGCTTCTTAACTTCTGCAGTCCCACGAACCCAAGCTACTGATTTGGCAGATGGTTCAAGCATAACAATGGAGAAAGCGGTCCAGAGAAAGCCACAGCTCTCCTTGCCCCCTCCATGTCAGATCTTTGAAGGAGCACACAGTCCAAAACCGGATCCATTTTCCCACAGCTTTAGCATTGATCAAGACCCAGAAACAGAGCCAAATGGATGGAGTATGAAGCATAAAAGAAAACGAGTGAAGTGATTCTCAGAGGTTTCATTTCATGAGCCATCCATGAACCCTCTGAGAGTGAGAAAATCCATTTTAAACACCACATTCAGGCACATTCACAATAGAAGCAGAGTATACCAAAATCAAAAATGGCAACCGTGAAAGCAAGATTTCATCCCAGCAAACTAAACAACATTCACAATATCAACAACAACCATGGAGGAGCAATAAGAATCAAAAATTAACAATAAACCTTTTGCTTTCATACCTGAGAGTGCTGATGTTCCGTTCAGCTTCAAACGTTCCTCAAACACTACTCCAAAATACCTCCTGTAGAACGATCTCCTCCCAGCACCTCTTCTCCACTCTCCCAAAAATATCTCACTGTAATTCCTTCTCTCCCCGGCTGCAAAGACCCTCCTCTCTAACTTCCTCAAGTCACTCCCTGTTTTCTAGCTTCCTGTCGTCTCCCCCCCTAGGATATCTCTCACCAAGCTCTCAAAAAGCCCTCACCCCTGCAGAATCCTCTCTCTTCCTTCAAGCCTCTCTGTAACCTCCTACCCAAAAGCTCCCTTCTTCTCTCTAAAAAAAACTCCCCCTGCAGCCCCCAAAAACCTCTCTCTCTCGTCTGCCCCTCACTTCCTTCTCAGCAACAACCACCACCCCCTTCAGGAGACGCTCCCCCACAACAGAAACGTACCTCCCCTGCAGCTCCCCCTCCAGGTGTCGCCTCCTGATAGCTCTTCAAAAAGCACTATCTGATTCCATGGCAGCCAATTAAAAGACGCCATGTGGCCTCCTATGGTTGCGACACTTGGCAAAACAAGCTGCATGAAAGACGAGCCCCAAATGGGGGTCTACACTTATATTACTAGATATGATGATTTATGATTGAAACTAATTATAAACCATACTATTGGTAGCTTCATATATTTATTTATGAGAAATGAGTTTCATATGTTAGACATAGATAAGAAAATAATGTCTTATATTACTAGATATGATTATTTATGATTGAAATTAATTATAAACCATACCTATTGGTATCTTCATATATTTATTTATGAGAAATGAGTTTCCTATGTTAGACATAGATAAGAAAATATTATATTACATTCCATATTGTAGAATTTATACCATTGAAAGCCTACTTAATAATGAACTAAAAAGTCTATTAATATTTTATAAACAAGTATCAAATTAAACAAATTTTCATCTTCATTGAAGCATAACATCTCATTAAATACCTAGTTATTCTCATTTTCACTTCTTTCATGGACCATTTATAGATTTAAATTTAACTTTCATTGCATGTATATTAACTAAACATAATTTGTTTCTTCTATTAATTTTTTTTTTAATGTATACAGGTAAAAGATTTCAAGTTCAGGAGTGGATATGCAACCAACAGAAATACTTTTGGCTTCTTCTTCTTCTTCTTGTAATATTATTTTTGATAAGGAATTTAGAGACCTTGTTTTTTGGTAGATGTGTACTTGTTTTATATATGTTGAAGTTGGAAAATATGCTTGTAAATATTTTGATACATTTACAAATTTGCATATTAATTAACTATGTAGACATTAGTTCTTTATCATGATATTATTCCCAAATTTATTCAATTTCTTTTGGAAGATGTAGTTATTAATATTGAAGTTATTGTTTTGTACTTTATAAATAATCATGCAGCAAAAATTATATATAATAGGACATACAAAATATATCATTTCAATAAGGGGATTTTCAATATTATTATCCACATAAGATGACACTTTTTTGAGTGTCGAAATAGACAAATGATATTTTGGTCATTCCTTGGCGCTAGTGTAAGTGTTAACCTAGGTAGATCAATAATGACGTTTTTAACGTGTTAATATAGATCAATCAACAATGACGCTTTCTAGAAGCGACATGGTTGTCTGCACCCATTCCTTGACAGAGGCGAAAAGGATGCTTTCGAGAAGCGTTATCGTATACATTTACTGACGCATAAAAAGCTTCATTATTACCTTTTTTTCTTATAGTGTGTTATGATTCACCATATTCCTGTTTAATGTGTAACTATATAAACTAGTACACTCACTAAAGAAAACTCATCCTAATAACCAAGACAAATCATTGTTTTAATTAAGAGGTAATGTATTATAACCTTAGATGGATTGTCTAAGTCCATGAATTGACTGTGAATAATTCATCAATGTTGTAAAGAACTCGTGAGTTTTATTTTTTGTTTAACTCCTAATAAACCCATATCCTATACAATGCAAGTTTATGCATACCTAAATGTTTAAATCAATATCAATGCAAATCAAGGATAGATTAGTAGAAACTCAAATTTAACTTTGTTACATTATGTCTTGTTTTTAAGAGCTCGATCCTAACATTATTATTTTTATGAGTACACAAAAGTTGGAATCAAAGCCTAGTTACAAGCCCTATACATTTGTAAGGAGATGTCTATATTCCATCATTCCATAAAAAAAACATAAAAGAAAGGGCAACAATGTCTATATGCCTTGTTGTTCATCCTCTAGAACTAGTTCAATATTTGCTTCTACAAAGTTCTCATCTAAAAAGACTAAAAAACCATAAAGTGAGTATAACTCAATGAATGATAATATAATGCAAGTTTTTAGGATGGTCTCTTCAAAATAGGAGAGCTTCATAACGCATCATAAATAATATATAGTATAACAATCAAATTGGCATACAACATCGTATAACACGATATATGGTCAATCAAACACATGCAAAATTCACATGGTTTTAAAAGTTGGACAAGACTAACCAGTTCGACTGGTTTGACCATCGGTCAATCATGGTTTCAGTCCAATCCGATGAATTGGACCAAAAGATGGTTGAATCAGAATTGGTCCGGGTGAACCTACAATTCGACCAGCGAACCAGGCGAACCAACCGATTCCCTCTGAATTGGACAATTCAACTATTTTTATTTTGTTTATTTATTTATTTATTTATTATAACATTAAAACGACATCATTTTGATGCTTTTGGAATCAAAACAACATCATTTTGATGATTGTAAAAGCATTTTTTTTCCCAGTTCCACCCCCTCCCCACCCCACCCCACCACCTCCCCAACTCCAACAACTATTGTTGACGAGCCCATACCCCCACACAAAGCACTACCTATGCCTACTATTGACGAGACTCACCCCCACACAGAGCACCAATAGTCTATGCCCCCTCCCCCCACCCATGTAGAGCACCAAGAGTCTTCCCTCCCGCGCCGTCCCCTCTCTCTCCTGTTTTCTGGAATCATCTCCATTATTATTTAATATTTATTTTTATTTTAAATTTGTTTTTTTATATTTTATGATTTTTAAAACTTGTGATTTTAATTTAAATATAATTTTAAATAAATTTTTTATTTTAAAATTTCTAATTTTAAATTAAAATTCTGATTTTAATTTAAATTTCTCATTTGGAACTAGTATTATGATTTTCAAATAATTTTATGATTTTTAAATGAAATTTTAATTATTAAATAATATATAAATTATAAATTTATAACATCATCGATTCGATCACCAATTCGATCATTGTACTATGAATCATTAACTTTTTTAGTTGAATGATCATCCGTTTATAAAAAATATTGATAATTCAAGCTAGGATGCCAACTCTCGACACATTCCAATATTATACGCAAATATCATTTCAGCCTTCCCTTTCCTCTACTGGCACATATGATACAGGGATTTGCCAACAAACAAATATCTCACATAAAATGGTGTCACATCACAAAACAAATTTTTTTATGGGAAGTAGGCCCTCTAATTATTAACCATCTCAGCTTAAAAACAAAATTTTTTATGGGAAGTAGGCCCTCTAATTATTAACCATCTCAGCTTGCCAGGTTTCTAACTTGACTCATAGGGTAAAAAATCATTCTCAACTGATAGCACCAGAGGGACTTTGGTCTCTTCTGTGTTGGTGTTACAGCGCATAATCATCGTCGTCGGTATAGCTTGAAACTTTTTGTTCACCTTCCCATAGATGAGAATTAATTATGGTACAACTTAAGTGTGACCATATTGGCCAACTCTCTAAATAGATCTCCATTCAATAATTAATGTCCGGCTTCACACTTGTTTTTCCCTTTGTTGTCTATAATACCTAGGAAAAGATCTGAGAGGCTCCTAAGTTAAAATCCCTCTCAAATGAATAATGAAATTCTGAAAGGATGGGCAGAGCTGGTATACCAACCCTCATCCTCCCTCCTCTTTCTTCGTTATAGTTCTTCATGACACTAAATGTTGAAGTAAGATAAAACGCAAGGGGCGAATCACATGGAACAGATGCTTTTGTTTGTTTTGAGGACCAGCTGTATGCTGAAATTAAAGGAAGTGGACGCTAGTGAAAGATGTGATGGGAGAGGAGATAAGAGCGCTGCGTGGCTGGTCAAGAGGACAGATCCCTGCCACATTTGGGGCAGGCTAATTAATCAAAATCGTACAACATGCAATTTCATTAGGGGGTCACGTGATTTGGTCCTTCATTTTGAGTTCATCCTTTCATAGTGAGATGTTTGTTGCGTGTTACAGTAGTCTAGGCCAACCGCTCTTGTAACTAATATTATTTCATAAACCTTTTGTTAATACTATATCTGTAATAATTATGGTAGTTATCCATAACTAACGACATTCTATAATTTATAATTTATCTGAAATTGACATGAAACTTGACTTAGATAGCTTGTTTTGATCATTAGTCCTTGCCATTTTGGATGATTGAAAATTATTATCTTTCCATGGAGCCTACATTTTTATATATTAAGGTAAATATTTGTTATACTTTGACCAAGTGATCAGAAACATATAAAAATGAAAAGAGTGCTACGCAAGTTTTTATTCTATTGCCGTGATCAATGATTGAAATAAGGGAAATTCAATTTTTAACATGCGTGTGCTCCACGTTACTACATCAATGAGCATAATAATTAAAACAGAAAATATTTTAAAATTTTGGAGTAGGGATAATAATGGGGTAATTTTCTTTAATTACTTAATTTGTTTTGCTCTTAATGAAATAAGTTTGAAATTTAAATAAGGGAACTTCAAATTTTTTTAAAAGATCAAAAACGGGTTCAAGGTTAGTTCAAGTATTGTTTTGTATTATCCCATGGTTCCGATTATATATAAAATTTAATTTAAATTTTTTTTAGTATATATATTAAAATAATTTTAAAATAAGTTATAAATTTTTAAAAAAATCGTAAAGGGGTTTAGGATTAATTCAACGTATTGTCTTGTATTGTTCCAACTTCCACGGCTCCGCTTATATATAAAATTTAATTACAAAATTTAATTTAATTTTTATTTTTTTATTTTAATATATATAAAATAAATTATAAAAATGATAATATTTTAATTATTTATAAAACATATTTATTTTAATATAATTAAAAAAATTAAAAAACAATTAAATAGGGCATAGATGGATCGGCAAATGAAAATTTTTTATACCCATCTCTTCTCACTCTTCCCTATTTAATTTTTTTAATGAGATAAAAATAAAAAATATTTCAAACAAATATGGATGGGATTAGGATGAAGGCGACGCATTCTAAACACACACCGCTTGTGATCTAAACACACCCCGTTGTGATCGATAAGGATAAGGAGGGCGACATGATATGCCAAGGTAATTTTTCAGTTGGGGTGGAGGTGGATGACCGCATTGTTCTCTCTCCTGCGTTAGTATTGGAAAAATGAAGAGTTTAATTGAAGATTATTCAATGGAACTAAAATGCTTTCTCTGCTCATGCGATTTCTTCCTCGTCTATTCAAAAAAGCAGGTTTTTTTTGTCGGTGGTTCCGCTAACTAGATACATGGCTTTGGAAAATTAAAGCACGGCTTTACACAAAAAGGCTGGTGATATCATTCAAAAGTCGAGGGCTGGGCTGGTTGAGATTATTCAATGGATTTGGTAGTCGCCTTTGAAACTTCTTTAGACGAAACAGAGAGGCATGGCGGAATAAATAATAAAGGATTACCAAATCCTCTTTCGCACCCAACTATAATATGAAGTTCCTTTTAGAGATGTATAATTAAATACACTGATGGAAAGAGGAATTAGTATGAAATTCATCGTTTAAAGGGTCTGGGTTAATGATGCCCCATTTAATATAAAAAAAATGCAATATAAAACAACAGTTTTGGAGCTTTTGGGTGTCTTCTTCCCATGCGAAGCAGCAGTGAACGTGTCTGCGCCCTCACTCTCATCTCGAATTTCACCCCTTGACCTTTGAACCAGTAAAACTATGGGCGTTGTCTCAACTGAATGAGTCGCAGTAGGACAACGCACAGTTATCGGTGGCTATTGAGGTGTGCTATAGTTGACCCGTACGGTTTGAATTTTCACTTACAAATTGTTGAGAAATTTGCACCACCACAAGCACCTTTTCAACTCATTCATTGTTTTCCAAGGAAGCGTCTCTCTCTTTGTGCTGCCTTCCCTCAGTGCTCTTCCCTGTCTTGGAAATTATAGAAGAATCGCAGCACAAACACTCCTTGATAAAACCTCCCTTCATCAGCAATTCATACCACCGCAGCTAGAACATGAAGTTCGGGAAGGAGTTCAGGGCACAAATGGTGCCGGAATGGCAAGACGCATACATGGACTACAGTTTTCTTAAGACCCTCCTAAAAGAAGTGCAGCGTTTCAAGCAAAGAAACAGGCCACCAGTCACACCCAACCGTGGCCTGAAGCGGAAGATGACATTATACAGAGCCTTCAGTGGCCTAACACGACACAACAGCCCCCCGAGCCCTTCCGAATCCGACATTGAAAGCCAAGTCATTCTGGTGAATTCGGTGAGGACGGACGGGGACGGGTCTGAGAGCTACGAGACCAAGTTTCTCATGTCAGCAGACGAGGGAGGAGAATACGAGCTTGTCTACTTTAGAAGGCTCGATGATGAGTTCAATAAAGTGGACAAGTTTTATAGGTCTAAGGTGGAAGAGGTGATGAAGGAGGCAGCCTTGTTGAATAAGCAAATGGATGCTTTCATTGCGTTTCGATTAAAAGTGGAGAATCCGCAGGGTCGGTTTGATAGATCAGCTGAGTTAACTCGTATCTCTAACGATGTCGCCACTTCAACCGCCACGTTAGCAGCTACTACTCCATCTGGAGTCCGAGCAAGCCGTAAGTTTGTTTAATCGAAGCCTAAGCTAGTACTAGTTTTCCATGAACAACAGACTTCCCTTTTTTTTCTCTTAAGCTAGTCTATGATTTGGATTCAACCTTGTCAAAAAATTTATGGATTAATTTGCATATCTTATAATTGATGCACAGGGAGAGTAGCTCATATGGATATAATAGAAGAAGGAGGATCGATCAGTAATCATGAACAGTCGGATGAATCAAGTGATGAACAAAAAGATGTGAACAAAATCAAACCTATAAACACAAGTGTCCAAGAACAGAAGCCAAGTAGCATCAAGGCAACAAGACCAGCTCCATTAGAAGTACTTAAACGTGTGAGGATAAACAACACCGTGGAGACTCCTCGTTCCACCATTAAAGAAATCCTTAATGTTCCTAAGCCAGAAGAGCTGAATTTTACTCGAAAGAATCTAAGGAAAGTTGAAGATCAACTTAAGTGCGCTTTTGTCGAATTTTACCACAAGCTTCGGCTCCTTAAGAGCTACAGGTAAGAATTGCTATTTTCTCACTAAATTTGGTGGCTTTCTATCCTTCAAAATTCTTGTTATTAACCCTTTCAATGATCACCAATAAAACAGCTTCATGAATACGTTGGCATTCTCGAAGATCATGAAGAAATATGATAAGGTGCCCCTCTGAAAACCCTGATTTCATTTTATATTTAGGTTCATCTTTCTAAATTAAGGTCAAATTTAAGGCAAGATTTCTGTTAATTCATTTCAAATGGAAAGCCTTTAAAACCTTAATTCTTTATTGAATTTACTCTGGTATTTCTTTGGGATGGACATTATTCTAGTCTATTTTACCTTCTATATATGTCATGTTTTGCGTCATTTTTGCAGATCACTTCTAGAAATGCGTCAAAATCTTATTTGAAGATGGTGGATAACTCCTTCCTCGGCAGCTCTGACCAGGTGGGCTTACTCAATGTGCAGGATGACGCCACGACTTAAAATCTTCTCTAGGCTGTTATAAAAGAGCCTCATTAATCTTTACAACTTAAAGAAATAGACTTTACTCTTTAATTTATATGATTAATTAATGATCCTTTTGATCATCTAGGGCCTAATGGCTCACCCAAAGCATTGTTTTCCTCATTATGGATTTGTTTTGGCATATATGTTTGTAAAGGTTACCAAACTTATGGAGAGGGTAGAAGCTACCTTCATCAAGCATTTCTCCAACTCAAATCGAACTAAAGGAATGAAAATTTTGCGACCACAAGCAAGGAAAGAAAGGCATAGACTAACATTTTCTTTGGGTAAGATTTGTACAATCATATAGTGGCTCTTCATATTATTAGTGAGAGGGAGGACTTTTTTTTCCCCCTTACCATTTGAATTATATACATGGGTCTATTGTTTACCGGAATTTGCTTATTGGAAAATTTTCAGGTTTCTTTGCTGGCTGCACAGCTGCTCTCATTCTGGCCATTATTTTGATCGCTCGCACCCGCCAGCTCCTAGATTACAAGAAAGAGAATGACCAGTACATGGAAAACTTGTTCCCTCTTTACAGGTAATTGACATCGGCCTCTAGTGAAAGTTAGGAAGCCACTCGTACTTTCAGTTTATTACAGAAAAACAGAGACAATCTGCTTAACGAGTTGCTCTAAATCTCAGCTTGTTCGGGCTAGTTGTTCTGCACATGCTTATGTATGCTGCAAATATATTCTTCTGGAGACGCTACAGAGTCAATTATTCATTTATATTTGGATTCAAGCGTGGAAAGGAGTTGGGCTACCGGGAAGTTTTCCTTCTTGCTTTTGGTCTAGCAGTATTAGCACAAGCCTGTGTGCTCTTAAATCTCGATATGGAGATGGACCCAAAAACAATGGAATATGAAGCTCTCACTGAACTTCTTCCCCTGGGTCTAGTTATGGTATGATTATCTAATCCACCCTATTTCTTGGTCCCCTCCAACTTCTGGTATATGCAGGCACCTTACTGGCTTCTTTCTTCTTTCTATGCAGCTAGTAGTTGTCATATTAATCTGCCCCTTTAACATAGCATATCGCTCCAGTCGATTCTTCTTACTCACATGTTTACTTCATTGTCTCTGCGCACCTCTCTACAAGGTAGTATATTGTGGCAAGGTTGGCATAATTTGAATGAATAAGGCTTTATTTTCTTACTAGTTTCTTAATTTCCTCTGCAGGTCACACTCCCAGACTTTTTCTTGGCAGACCAACTAACTAGCCAGGTATGTATAATCTGTCGGCCCATGAATGGACCATGCCTACAAATTAAATGACTTTGTTCTGTTTGAAATAATTTGGAGTACTTATTGTTATTATTATTCTGTTGCAGGTGCAAGCAATTAGAAGTCTGGAGTTTTATGTCTGCTATTATGGTTGGGGAGATTATAAACATAGACAAAACACCTGTAAATCAAGTGGTGTATACAATACTTTCTACTTCATTATCGCTGTGATTCCCTACTGGTCCCGCCTCCTTCAGGTATGCCTATTTCTTTTTTCCTCTAAACTAACTTTGTGGTTTGAGAGGACTTGAAGAACGCTATTAGAGACTACTAAATAAAACATGCTCTTAGAAAGAATTCCTCCATGTTTTTTTCCCAGTGCCTCAGACGCCTGTTTGAAGAGAAAGATCCAATGCAAGGATACAATGGGCTGAAATATTTTGCAACAATTGTGGCAGTTTGTGTGAGAACAGCTTACAGTCTTGACAAGGGAATGGGGTGGAGAGTCATAGCGTGGGTTTCCTCCATAATTGCAGCAATATCGAGTACATATTGGGATCTTGTTATTGACTGGGGCCTTCTGCAAAAGAACTCCAGGAACCGTTGGTTGAGGGACAAACTCCTTGTCCCCCACAAGAGTGTATACTTTGGAGCTATGGTAAGAAGGGAGTGAACATAAGATCCAACACTTTCTATTACTGTTAATCGACTACTAGATCAATAATTTCTAATAATGTTGGCGACATATGCAGGCCTTGAACGTGTTGCTGAGACTGGCCTGGATGCAAACCGTGTTGAATTTCCAGTTTTCCTTCTTACATAGACAGGCCCTGATTGCAATTGTTGCCGGCCTAGAAATTATTCGCCGTGGCATATGGAATTTCTTCAGGTAATTTCATTCATTTAGGTATAAATTTGAAGTTCATAAGCAAATTAATTTAGTAAGTTGTGATAGCCAGGGTTGGTTAAAATATTCCATTTTCAATGAATTGAATCAGGCTTGAGAACGAGCATTTGAATAATGTTGGCAAGTATCGTGCATTCAAGTCAGTACCTTTACCTTTCAACTACGATGAAGAGCAAGAAAAGGATGAGTAGCTGTGCAGACAACATTAAACCGACGATGTTCTTCATTTTTTGTTCAATATTTCAATATCAAAGTAATTAATTAACATTGGACCGGAAACCTTAAAACTTGAATAAATAGTTTAAAATATAAATAATATTATTCCTCTCCAAACTTTTATTACATTATTTTATTATTTAATTGTTATGTGTTGATTGAATGAGTCAAGATGCAAAACATATATTAAATGGGGGGAAATTTTCACTTGTTTTGCACCACTCGGGGGAAATTTTCCATCTTTTTTTTTAAGTAGGGGATCCCTATGCATGAAGGCAGTTGCATTGGACAGGTAGCAGCAAGAGGGAAATGGCGGCCATGTTGGTGGTTCAAAACGCCATGCTTGCTGAGGGATGAACAGGAAAGCAAGTAGTGGCTTGCCAAGGAGGGGGAGGAGGGGAAAGAAAGCTGGAGAAAGAGAGAGGAACGGAGGAGAAGGGGATGGTTGAAAACGCCATGCTTGCTAAGGGATGAACAGGAAAGCAAGTAGTGGCTTGCCAGGAAGGAAGGGGGGGGGGCGGGGGGGGGGAAGAAAGCTGGAGAAAGAGAGAGGAACGGAGGAGAAAGGGATCAGAGAACAGGAAGAGGAATGGAGCTGGAGTCTTCTCGGTTTTGGAGTAACAGAAAGCGTGAGAAGCTGACCAAGCTTTGAGAAACCTAGTTTTTTAAAATAAAATAAAATAAAAAAATATATATATATGTATATTTAGTTTTCAACACTTTGACTTCCTAAAATTTAATTATTTTCAAATTTAATTTTCTTTTATTGAAATAAAAATAAAATTCCGTCTTTAAATATTTTTTCGGCATTTCATCCTTAAAATAATTTTTCGGGTTTCCACTTTTCAAATTTTAATTTTTTGACATTCCATCTCTAAATAATTCTTCAATTTTCCAATCCCCAAGTTCACTTCCCAATTTTCACAATTATTTACCTAATCTTTATAATTTCATCATTATTATTATTCCATTCATTTATTTATTCACTCATTCGTTTATTAAAATTTTGTCTTTAAATAATTCTTCAAAATCCCGATTCCCAAATTTAGTTCTCCGAAATTCCAATTCCTTTCAAATTTAATTTCTAAAATTCTCATTCTTGTATTTAATTTCAAAAATTCCAATTTTCAAATAATCTTCGAAACTCCAATTTTCAAATAAATTTCAAAAATTCAATTTTCTCTCGAACAATTTTAATTCCACTCTAGTTTTCAAATAATTTTCTATCTTTCTTAATTTTATATAAGCAAGAACGATTTTTTCGTAATTCCGAATAATGGAATTTATGGGATTAATTCATGCAAAATCAATCGGGTTTTGGTGGGGGCCCTACATACGTGATTTTATGATCGATTGGAGGATTGATTGATTTGATTGCTATATGTGATTGACTTACACTATTCTATGATACGCACACGATTATTCTGTGTTTAATTGCTAACATTTGTTTTCATTGAAGTAAATCGGTTCATCACTCAGGTACATTCTTTGTCTTTCCTATTCATTCAGTTATTTTTGTTTTGAGTGATATTCATTTGGTATCCATGCTCGACATTATTTCTTAATTGTGCACTAACCTCACTTCTTGATAGCACTTCATGGATCACTACCCAGGTACGCATCCACATCCGCTCTAGTCATTTTCGATATGCATGTTTAGATTCTCACGTGTGCATCATCACTTTGAGTATTCATTGATTTCCTCATCAATTGCCATGATTGCTTCATTTTATTAGTAGAGACCCGACTTTAGGGACTTAAAGGGGTGCTACGGTCTGTACCGTACCTTCCCGATAAGTAACCTGACCCCCGAACCCGATCCGGTTTTTCGCAAACCGCTTTTTCCAAAATAAGGAGTCACACTTAGGGTTTTTCTTTCTTATTTTGTTTACCCTTTTAAAAATAAAACAAAAATAAGTGGCGACTCCAAGTCATTTTCTTAATCAAATAAAATCAATTTTTCAAAAATAAAAATCGAGCTCGCCGTCGAGTGGGAAACGCATGAGCCGAAATGCGGGGTCCACATATATGTTAAAAAAAAAATTGAATTTAAAATAAAGGTGCATTTTCAAAAAATATTTTTCATAATTTTCATATCAATGATACACATTATTAAAAAATTAAATTTAAACTGAGGGTATCTCTTTAAGAGACACCTTTCACAATTCCAAAAAATTGAATTTATAGTAAATGTGTTTTTTTAATAGACATTTTTCAAAAAACAAATTTATTAGTCAAACATGTTTAAAAAATTAAATTTAGTGTAAAAATTGAATTTATAGTAAATGTGTCTTTTTAAGAGACATTTAAAAAATATCATTAGTTTAAGCATGTTAAAAAATTGAATTTATATTAAAAGTGTCTCTTGAAGAGATACCTTTTAGAATTACATAAAATTAATGATAATAATTCTAATTAACGAAAATAATGTTTAAACGAATAAAAGTGAATAGTGAAATTTTTGGGATTGAAAATTAAATTACGACGTCGGATTTTTTTGAAGAATTGAATTTTAATTATTGGAATTTTTAAAAGAATTAAATAAATAAATACGAAATAATGATAATGATAACAAGAATAATATCTAAACGGATGAAAGTAAATAGTCAAATATTTGAAATTGAAAAATAAATTAGGAAGTCAAATTTTTGAATAATTGAATTTTAATGATTAGAATTTTTAAAAGAATTAAATGAATAAATACGGAATAATGATAATGATAACAAGAATAATATCTAAAGTAAATAGTTGAATATTTGAAATTGAAAAATAAATTAGAAAGTCAGATTTTTGAAGAATTGAATTTGAATGATTTGAATTTTTAAATGAAATAATTAAATAAATATGGAATAATAATATTAATAATATTAATAATAATAAATAATATTTAAACGAATGAAAGTGAATAGTGAAATTTTTGAGACTGAATATTAAATTAGAAAGTCTGAGCTTTAATAATTTGAATTTTTAAAAGAAATATTGGAGTTCGGGAAAATTGAATATCAAGAATTGGAGTTATACGAACTGAATTTAGAATTAAATTTGAGAAGGTTATTTCAGAAATGCTACATAAATATAAATATATTTTTGAGAACAAATGAATAGATCAGTAAATCTAGGACTTTGAAATTTTAAGGGATTTTATAGGGGTCATTTGAGAACGTGAAACAAAGGAAAAGAGAATGAATAAAATAAAATAAACAAAGAAAAATAAAACTCTTAGTGCTGGGAGTTAGGAAATGAGGCAATGATGGCCACTACATGCACCTTAAAGGGTGGCTGGTGCGGACTAGGACTCGACGTCGCAACCCTCCACGCGAGAGGATCGTCCTCATAGCTGCTGCCGCAACTGCCGACGGCGGTGAGGAGACCGACCACGGAGATGATGGAGTCGGCACGCCATGCACGCGAGGAGTCAGGCGTGTCGTCACATGCTGTCTTTCCCGGTGAGAATCTGATTCCGATTAGAAATTTGAAAGAAACTGACCACACACCCCATCTACTCCTCCATCTGCCTCTCCAGAAATTTTCAAAGTCCGCACTAATTCTGAGAATCTGGTCCTTATCCGACGAGAGCTCCTTCGACAAGGCTACCACTCCTTTTTTAAGATCAATATTCGCATCCTTAATGGATCTAATAAAAGCTTCTAACTCAACTGCTTTAAATTCATCATTGTTAAAACTTCTTTGTATGGAGCCACCATTCTCATGAATTGGTATTCCCATGAAGCCACCAAGTCTTCTCCCCTTTTCACAAGCTCAGGTACCAAGTTTCGTCGACATCCAAGAACCAATCTCCAACATTATCAACGAATGATGCACATAATGCCACGCATCCAAAGTACCAACAGAGAACAGAGGACAGCAACCAAGAAAAACAGAGTATGGAGGATGAAACCAAGATGAACCGGTGAAGGCCACATTTCGTGTTTTTGGTTCCCTAGCTTAGAAGTAGATATGAACTAAGTGCATCCCATGGAAATGAAAACAAAAAAAAAAAACTCCCACATGATGATAATGCAACTAAAACAGAGCCGTGTTGCTCTCAAGTCACCCCAAAGAAAATGAAGGAGATAACAACAATAAACCAAACAGAAACCATGGAACTAAACCCCTAATCAAGCAATTCACATCAAATACCAAGAAAAGAGAAAGAGACTACATGCTGACGAAAAGAAATAAAAGATCCATGACGGTCATACCTAGGTTTCTCAAAGCTTGGTCAGCTTCTCACGCTTTTTGTTACTCCAAAACCGGGAAGACTCCAGCTCCATTCCTCTCCCTGTTCTCTGATCCCCTTCTCCTCCGTTCCTCTCTCTTTCTCCAGCTTTCTTTCCCCTCCTCTCCCTCCTTGGCAAGCCACTACTTGCCTTCCTGTTCATCCCTCAGCAAGCATGGCGTTTTCAACCACCAGCATGGCCGCCATCTCCCTCTTGCTGCTACCTGTCCAATGCAGCTACCTTCATGCATAGGGATCCCCTACTTAAAAAAAAAAGATGGAAAATTTCCCCGGAGTGGTGCAAAACAAGTGAAAATTTCCCCCCATTTAATATATGTTTTGCATCTTAACTCATTCAATCAACACATAACAATTAAATAATAAAATAATGTAATAAAAGTTTAGAGAGGAATAATATTATTTATATTTTAAACTATTTATTCAAGTTTTAAGGTTTCCGGTCCAATGTTAATTAATTACTTTGATATTGAAATATTGAACAAAAAATTAAGAACATCGTCGGTTTAATGTTGTCTGCACAGCTACTCATCCTTTTCTTGCTCTTCATCGTAGTTGAAAGGTAAAGGTACTGACTTGAATGCACGATACTTGCCAACATTATTCAAATGCTCGTTCTCAAGCCTGATTCAATTCATTGAAAATGGAATATTTTAACCAACCCTGGCTATCACAACTTACTAAATTAATTTGCTTATGAACTTCAAATTTATACCTAAATGAATGAAATTACCTGAAGAAATTCCATACGCCACGGCGAATAATTTCTAGGCCGGCAACAATTGCAATCAGGGCCTGTCTATGTAAGAAGGAAAACTGGAAATTCAACACGGTTTGCATCCAGGCCAGTCTCAGCAACACGTTCAAGGCCTGCATATGTCGCCAACATTATTAGAAATTATTGATCTAGTAGTCGATTAACAGTAATAGAAAGTGTTGGATCTTATGTTCACTCCCTTCTTACCATAGCTCCAAAGTATACACTCTTGTGGGGGACAAGGAGTTTGTCCCTCAACCAACGGTTCCTGGAGTTCTTTTGCAGTAGGCCCCAGTCAATAACAAGATCCCAATATGTACTCGATATTGCTGCAATTATGGAGGAAACCCACGCTATGACTCTCCACCCCATTCCCTTGTCAAGACTGTAAGCTGTTCTCACACAAACTGCCACAATTGTTGCAAAATATTTCAGCCCATTGTATCCTTGCATTGGATCTTTCTCTTCAAACAGGCGTCTGAGGCACTGGGAAAAAAACATGGAGGAATTCTTTCTAAGAGCATGTTTTATTTAATAGTCTCTAATAGCGTTCTTCAACTCCTCTCAAACCACAAAGTTAGTTTAGAGGAAAAAAGAAATGGGCATACCTGAAGGAGGCGGGTCCAGTAGGGAATCACAGCGACAATGAAGTAGAAAGTATTGTATACACCACTTGATTTACAGGTGTTTTGTCTATGTTTATAATCTCCCCAACCATAATAGCAGACATAAAACTCCAGACTTCTAATTGCTTGCACCTGCAATAGAATAATAATAACAATAAGTACTCCTAATTATTTCAAACAGAACAAAGTCATTTAATTTGTAGGCATGGTCCATTCATGGGCCGACAGATTATACATACCTGGCTAGTTAGTTGGTCTGCCAAGAAAAAGTCTGGGAGTGTGACCTGCAGAGGAAATTAAGAAACTAGTAAGAAAATAAAGCCTTATTCATTCAAATTATGCCAACCTTGCCACAATATACTACCTTGTAGAGAGGTGCGCAGAGACAATGAAGTAAACATGTGAGTAAGAAGAATCGACTGGAGCGATATGCTATGTTAAAGGGGCAGATTAATATGACAACTACTAGCTGCATAGAAAGAAGAAAGAAGCCAGTAAGTTGCCTGCATATACCAGAAGTTGGAGGGGACCAAGAAATAGGGTGGATTAGATAAGATAATCATACCATTACTAGACCCAGGGGAAGAAGTTCAGTGAGAGCTTCATATTCCATTGTTTTTGGGTCCATCTCCATATCGAGGTTTAAGAGCACACAGGCTTGTGCTAATACTGCTAGACCAAAAGCAAGAAGGAAAACTTCCCGGTAGCCCAACTCCTTTCCACGCTTGAATCCAAATATAAATGAATAATTGACTTTGTAGCGTCTCCAGAAGAATATATTTGCCGCATACATAAGCATGTGCAGAACAACTAGCCCGAACAAGCTGAGATTTAGATCAACTCGTTAAGCAGATTGTCTCTGTTTTTCTGTAAAAAACTGAAAGTACGAGTGGCTTCCTAACTTTCACTAGAGGCCGATGTCAATTACCTGTAAAGAGGGAACAAGTTTTCCATGTACTGGTCATTCTCTTTCTTGTAATCTAGGAGATGGTGGGTGTGAACGATCAAAATAATGGCCAGAATGAGAGCAGCTGTGCAGCCAGCAAAGAAACCTGAAAATTTTCCAATAAGCAAATTCCGGTAAACAATATAAGACCCATGTATATAATTCAAATGGTAAGGGAAAAAAAAAAAAATCCTTCCTCTCACTAATAATATGAAGAGCCACTATATGATTGTACAAATCTTACCCAAAGAAAATGTTAGTCTATGCCTTTCTTTCCTTGCTTGTGGTCGCAAAATTTTCATTCCTTTAGTTCGATTTGAGTTGGAGAAATGCTTGATGAAGGTAGCTTCTACCCTCTCCATAAGTTTGGTGACCTTTACAAACATATATGCCAAAACAAATCCATAATGAGGAAAACAATGTGTTGGGTGAGCCATTAGGCCCTAGATGATCAAAAGGATCATTAATTAATCATATAAATTAAAGAGTAAAGTCTATTTCTTTAAGTTGTAAAGATTAATGAGGCTCTTTTGTAACAGCCTAGAGAAGATTTTAAGTCGTGGCATCATCCTACACATTGAGTAAGCCCACCTGGTCAGAGCTGCCAAGGAAGGAGTTATCCACCATCTTCAAATAAGATTTTGATGCATTTCTAGAAGTGATCTGCAAAAATGACGCAAAACATGACATATATAAAAGGTAAAATAGACTAGAATAATGTCCATCCCAAAGAAATACCAGAGTAAATTCAATAAAGAATTAAGGTTTTAAAGGCTTTCCATTTGAAATGAATTAACAGAAATCTTGCCTTAAATTTGACCTTAATTTAGAAAGATGAACCTAAATATAAAATGCAATCAGGGTTTTCAGAGGGGTACCTTATCATATTTCTTCATGATCTTCGAGAATGCCAACGTATTCATGAAGCTGTTTTATTGATGATCATTGAAAGGATTAATAACAAGAATTTTGAAGGATAGAAAGCCACCAAATTTAGTGAGAAAATAGCAATTCTTACCTGTAGCTCTTAAGGAGCCGAAGCTTGTGGTAAAATTCGACAAAAGCGCACTTAAGTTGATCTTCAACTTTCCTTAGATTCTTTCGAGTAAAATTCAGCTCTTCTGGCTTAGGAACACTAATGATTTCTTTAATGGTGGAACGAGGAGTCTCCACGGTGTTGTTTATCCTCACACGTTTAAGTACTTCTAATGGAGCTGGTCTTGTTGCCTTGATGCTACTTGGCTTCTGTTCTTGGACACTTGTGTTTATAGGTTTGATTATGTTCACATCTTTCTGTTCATCACTTGGTTCATCCGACTGTTCATGATTACTGATCGATCCTCCTTCTTCTATTATATCCATATGAGCTACTCTCCCTGTGCATCAATTATAAGATATGCAAATTAATCTATAAATTTTTTGACAAGGTTGAATCCAAATCATAGACTAGCTTAAGAGAAAAAAAAGAGAAGTACTAGCTTAGGCTTCGATTAAACAAACTTACGGCTTGCTCGGACTCCAGATGGAGTAGTAGCTGCTAACGTGGCGGTTGAAGTGGCGACATCGTTAGAGATACGAGTTAACTCAGCTGATCTATCAAACCAACCCTGCGGATTCTCCACCTTTAATCGAAACGCAATGAAAGCATCCATTTGCTTATTCAACAAGGCTGCCTCCTTCATCACCTCTTCCACCTTAGACCTATAAAACTTGTCCACTTTATTGAACTCATCATCGAGCCTTCTAAAGTAGACAAGCTCGTATTCTCCTCCCTCGTCTGCTGACATGAGAAACTTGGTCTCGTAGCTCTCAGACCCGTCCCCGTCCGTCCTCACCGAATTCACCAGAATGACTTGGCTTTCAATGTCGGATTCGGAAGGGCTCGGGGGGCTGTTGTGTCGTGTTAGGCCACTGAAGGCTCTGTATAATGTCATCTTCCGCTTCAGGCCACGGTTGGGTGTGACTGGTGGTCTGTTTCTTTGCTTGAAATGCTGCACTTCCTTTAGGAGGGTCTTAAGAAAATTGTAGTCCATGTATGCGTCTTGCCATTCCGGCACCATTTGTGCCCTGAACTCCTTCCCGAACTTCATGTTCTAGCTGCGGCGGTATGAATTGCTGATGAAGGGGGGTTTATCAAGGAGTGTTTGTGCTGCGATTCTTCTATAATTGCCTCGACAGGGAAGAGCACTGAGGGAAGGCAGCACAAAGAGAGAGACGCTTCCTTGGAAGACAATGAAGGAGTTGAAAAGGTACTTGTGGTGGTGCAAATTTCTCAACAATTTGTAAGTGAAAATTCAAACCGTACGGGTCAACCATAGCACACCTCAATAGCCACCGATAACTGTGCGTTGTCCTACTGCGACTCTTTCGGTTGAAACAACGCCCATAGTTTTACTGGCTCAAAGTTCAAGTGGTGAAATTTGAAATGAGAGTGAGGGCGCAGACAGGTTCACTGCTGCTTCGCATGGGAAAAAGACACCCAAAAGCTCCAAAACTGTCGTTTTATACTGCATCAACAGTTTTATATTGCGTTTTTTATTTTTTTTGTTGGAAATGTGGCATTGAAAAGTTTATTTCAAAGAGTTGAAGCGGTCACGGTTGACTCACTGGGGCATCATTACAAAATAGAAATGGACGATTGTCGACTCATCACTTGTTTATTTTCTCTTTCTTAAAACTCCTCTAAAGCCCTACCCAGACCCTTTAAACGATGAATTTCATACTAATTCCTCTTTTCATCAGTGTATTTAATATACATCTCTAAAAGGAACTTCATATTATAGTTGGGTGCGAAAGAGGATTTGGTAATCCTCTCTGTTTCTTCTAAAGCAGTTTCAAAGGCGACTACCAAATCCATTGAATAATCTCAACCAGCCCAGCCTTTTTGTGCAAAGGCGTGCTTTAATTTTCCAAAGCCATGTATCTAGTTACACCGACAAAAAAAACCTGCTTTTTTGAATAGACAAGGAAGAAATCGCATGAGCAGAGAAAGCATTTTAGTTCCATTGAATAATCTTCAATCAAACTCTTCATTTTTCCAATAATAACGCAGGAGAGAGAACAATGCGGTCATCCACCTCCACCCCAACTGAAACATTACCTTGGCATATCATGTCGCCCTCCTTATCCTTATCGATCACAACGGGGTGTGTTTAGATCACAAGCGGTGTGTGTCGCGTTCATCCTAATCCCATCATATTTGTTTGAAATATTTTTTATTTTTATCTCATTAAAAAATTAAATAAGGAAGAGCGAGAAGAGATGGGTATAAAAAATTTTCATATGCCGGTCCAACTATGCCCTATTTAATTGTTTTTAATTATATTAAAATAAATATATTTTATAAATAATTAAAATATTATCATTTTTATAACTTATTTTAAAAATATTTTAATATATATATTAAAAATAAAAAAATAAAAATTAAATTAATTTTTATAATTAAATTTTATATATAATCGAAGCCGTGGGACAATACAAGATAATACTTAAACTAATCTTGAATCTGTTTTGGATCTGTTTACAAAATTTGAAGTTTATTTATTTAAATTTTAAATTTAAGCGTATCAAGTAATTGAAGAAAACCATCCCATTGTTATCTCTACTCCAAAATTTTAAAATATTTTCTGTTTTAATCATTATGCTCACTGTAGTAACGTGGAGCACATGCATGTTAAAAATTGAATTTCCCTTATTTCAGTCATAGATCACGGCAATAGAATAAAAACTTGCATAGCACTCTTTTCATTTTTATATGTTTCTGATCGCTTGGTCAAAGTATAACAAATATTTACCTTAATATATAAAAATGTAGGCTCCATGGAAAGATAATAATTTTCAATCATCCAAAATGGTAAGGACTAATGATCAAAGCAAGCTATCTAAGTCAAGTTTCCTCATATTTTTTGAAAAAATGGATTTTGGAACGGGTGTTTGTTTGAGGGGGTTAGGGTGTGAGTAATTAAGAAAATAAGGGTTTTCTTATTACAAATTGTCCAGTCTCGCAAAGAGAGGAAGAAATAGAGCACGAATGGCATGAAAGCTAGTAGAGGAATAGATAGGGTGAAATTGACAGCTCAATGTTGATGTTGAATATGGATGGTTGATTCTCCTCCGTCCACAAAACCTGACATTACCACTGAGGTGGACTTGGTTGACAAGGACCGTTGATGGAAAGCTTGTTTCAACAGCATGAATTGCTTTATGCATTTATCATGATTTCGCCGACTTACCACTGGTAATTATCTAGTATATACACATGGGTTTTTTTTTAACTTCTACAGCAACTTTAAATTTTCTTTTTTAGAAAATGGTTTTGCCAAAAATATTGATAAATTTACGGTATTTTTGTTATATCGGAAACATTGGAAAGTATCCCAAATTTTAAATTAATAAATATTTCTTTTTGTAAAAAATATTATATAATTTTTTTTAAGTTGATATATTATTATAATGTTATATTATCTGGTAAAATAAGAAAAATTATTGAAATATTTGTATAAATATTCTAGGTCGAGAAGAAAAAGTTATAAGATGGAGATAGACTGTAGAGATTGCAGAAACTATGTGAGGTGAATAGAGATCTGAGAAAGAACATAAAATACCTAATAAATTAAAAGAGCTCGTGGTTCAAGGTATGAATACAAGGAATAAGGAAATATGAGATGTTTCAATAACCCAAATAGTGAAATGATTTTCTCTTATCATGGATATGAGCATGGTTGGTTGAACCACGTTAAAACTTCATGTACCGTGTGTGGTTGTTTTATCTTTGTGTTCTCGATCTAACAATATTTACATGAAAGCTTCTGCTTGCACAATAAAGTGTCTTTTGAAGATACAGTTTTCATAATTTTCCTATCAATGATATATGTTAAAAAAAAAATTGAATTTAAAATAAAGGTGTATTTTCAAAAAATATTTTTCATAATTTTCATATCAATGATACACATTATTAAAAAAATTAAATTTAAACTAAGGGTATCTCTTTAAGAGACACCTCTATAATTCCAAAAAATTGAATTTATAGTAAATGTGTCTTTTCAAGAGACATTTTTCAAAAAAAAATTTATTAGTCAAGCATGTTAAAAAATTAAATTTAGTATAAAAATTGAATTTATAGTAAATGTGTCTTTTTAAGAGACATTTAAAAAAAATTATTAGTTTAAGCATGTTAAAAAATTGAATTTATATTAAATGTGTCTCTTGAAGAAATACCTTTTAAAATGACATAAAATCAAATTTATACTAAAAGTGCATCTTCAAAAGGTACCTTTTCATATTCATTATATAATAAAAAAAAATTAAATTTATACTAAAGGTGTCTTTTATGAGATACCTTTAATATAAATTCGATTTGATTGAATTATAGAAAGGTTTGTTTTGAAGAAACACTTTTAGTATAAATTTAATTTTTTTGAATCGTGGAAGGTGACTCTTGAAAATATAATTTAGACCCCTTTGTAGACAGGGCCCGGGGTAGTTGATTTTTTTTTTTCTCCGGGGAGGAGCTACATGGGCAAGTGGCAAGAACGCACCACCACCTCGCCATGGTGGTGGTTGAGATGAGTTTTGTTCAGGACACGGAATGACGCATGACGACTGTGGGAGCAGTGGAACGGGTGAGGGAGAGGTCTTCGTTCTGAAGAGCTGTTTGAAAAGGAGGGTGAGAGGGGGGGGAACGCCTAAAGAAAGGTGTGGAGAGACAGAAGGAGCTTCACTGGAGGAGCTCAGGTATGGCCCATGCTTTGGGATTTCTTGATTTTTTCTTCCTTGCCATTACTGATCTTGAACATCGTTTGTTGTGGATTGGATCTTGTTGAATCTAAGCTTGCTTCACACTTGCTTTGTTTTAGTTCCTTCTATTTCTCCTATAAATGAGTGGGATATTGGGTTGTTTTCTCATAATTTGATATTTGTTTAACCCCTAAGTGCTCATTGTTTGTTCCACCCACTTGTGTCCGTTTAGTACATCATGAAAATGGGGTTTAGTTTAATTTTAGAGCATGTTCTGCTTCTTATAATCCATCCAAAGCTTGCACATGAACCTGTATATACATCCTCCATAAATCATTTAACTAATCAACTTTCATACCTACCAATGCCCATCATTACCCAGATCTTCATCGACACACCCCTCATACCCATTTCTCTCACTACCCATGGCTACCCATCACACCCAAGATGCCCCACCAGCCGCCCACTGCTCATGTCTCATTCACGCATAAGCACCATGCATGCATAGTCATATCCATTTCTCTCACTTTGAATCTCATTCTCATGCCCACTGAACCCGCCAATCATACCCTTCAACCTCGCTCCGGGCACTCTCCGGCGCGCTATGATCCAGACTCAACCCCTGCGGATTACCTTCTCCACCAGCATGCGCATCAAACTCAAGCACGAGCTCATCATCAAACAGCTTCAAGACCATAGACGGGCGCGAAGCCAACATGCACATCACCGACAGGGGCTGCATGATCCTGCAGTACGTGAGTAACGTCATTATCCACGGCGTCCACGTTCACCACTGCATGCCCTCCGAGAACGCCAACATCCGGTCATCCCTCACACACGTGGAATGGCGTGGGAAATCGAACGGCGACGAAATCCATAACCGAGATGACCAAGGGAGCAAGCCCCATTCCTGTCGATAGTCTCTTCAGTACCGGGATCCATGCCGACACTAGTATCTGTTGGTGTAGCCATGCCCAATCTAGAAACGAGGAAGAAGGGATGGAGGTCAGGACCCTGGGCGTTTTCGCCGATCAGCAAAGATGAAAAATTCCTGGTGATTCCACCAGCTACAAGCTTAGCTTCCAATCTCTTTCTTCTCATTGTTGTGGCTAACATTCTTTTCCTCTGCCACAGTGGTTGGCGCCTTTATATTATTATTTTGTTCAGTGGTTGAATTATTACACGTGATAAGCTCCTTATTTGGCGTGAGCCGAGACAAAAAGCTATAATAATATTCATTATAATAAAAATTTATGTGACCACCCACAATGATTATTATAATATACACTCCTTGCTTCATGACTTTTCTGGTTTCGAAGAGTTTTCGGGCAATTCAAATTTATTGAACCTCATGACCTGATGCTCAATCCATTGTTTATTTATAATTTTATACGCACCATAAAGTTCAAATGACATGTTTAATCTTCATGATAATAAAAATAATAATAAATTGTGAAGGGTACGTGGAAAGAAAATCCATGGGTCCTAGTTCGTTTTTGTCCTTTCTCTAGTGGTTAATATCTTTCAAGGAATAAGTGAAGCTTAATTAAATTTATAAAAAATATTAATGAGTTTGGCATGACAGAAAATGGCATACTTTTTCCTCTAGCTGGGTGAACCATAAGTTTATGGATTCATACTCACCTAATAATATTAGAAGTAGCCTCCACGTCCATTTTGAAGAAAAGTATGCAAAATTCTATATTTCTTATATTAAGCATTTGTTTGGAATCACTTAAAAAACAATATACCATAGAGCACGAATGGCATGAAAGCGAGTAGAGGAATAGATAGGGCGCAATTGACAGCTCAATGTTGATGTTGAATATGGATGGTTGATTCTCCTCCGTTTACAAAACCTGACATTACCACTGAGGTGGACTTGGTTGACAAGGACCGTTGATAGAAAGCTTGTTTCAACCGAAGGGAAGGGAAAAGACTCTTTTAACCTCCACACCCATCATGATTTCTCCGACTTTGCACTGGTAATTATCTAGCATATACACATGGGTTTTTTTTTAACTTCTACAGCAACTTTAAATTTTCTTTTTAGAAAATGGTTTTGCAAAAAATATTGATAAATTTACGGTATTTTTGTTATGTCGGAAACGTTGGAAAGTATCCCAAATTTCAAATTAGTAAATATTTCTTTTTGTAAAAAATATTATATAATTTTTTTTAAGTTGATATATTATTATAATGTTATATTTTCTCATAGAATAAGAAAAATTGTTGAAATATTTGTATAAATATTCTAGGTCGAGAGGAAAAAGTTATAAGAAGGAGATAGACTATAGAGATTGTAGAAACTATGTGAGATGAATAGAGATGTGAGAAAGAACAGAAGATACTAAATAAATTATGAGAGCTCATGGTTCAAGGTATGAATATAAGGAATAAGAAAACATGAGATGTTTCAAAAACCCAAATAGTGAAATGATTTTCTCTTATCATGGATATGAACATGGTTGGTTGAACCACGTTAAAACCTCATGTACCGTGTGTGGTTGTTTTATCTTTGTGTTCTCAATCTAACAATATTTGCATGAAAGCTTCTACTTGCACAATAAAGTGTCTTTTGAAGATACAGTTTTCATAATTTTCATATCAATGATATATGTTAAAAAAAAATTGAATTTAAAATAAAGGTGCATTTTCAAAAAATATTTTTCATAATTTTCATATCAATGATACACATTATTAAAAAATTAAATTTAAACCGAGGGTATCTCTTTAAGAGACACCTTTCACAATTCCAAAAAATTGAATTTATAGTAAATGTGTTTTTTCAAAAAACAAATTTATTAGTCAAGCATGTTAAAAAAATTAAATTTAGTGTAAAAATTGAATTTATAGTAAATGTGTCTTTTTAAGAGACATTTAAAAAATATCATTAGTCTAAGCATGTTAAAAGTGTCTCTTGAAGAGATACCTTTTAGAATGACATAAAATTAACGATAATAATTCTAATTAACAAAAATAATGTTTAAACGAATAAAAGTGAATAGTGAAATTTTTGGGATTGAAAATTAAATTACGACGTCGGATTTTTTTGAAGAATTGAATTTTAATGATTGGAATTTTTAAAAGAATTAAATGAATAAATACGGAATAATGATAATGATAACAAGAATAATATCTAAACAGATGAAAGTAAATAGTCGAATATTTGAAATTGAAAAATAAATTAGGAAGTCAAATTTTTGAATAATTGAATTTTAATGATTAGAATTTTTAAAAGAATTAAATGAATAAATACGGAATAATGATAATGATAACAAGAATAATATCTAAACAGATGAAAGTAAATAGTCGAATATTTGAAATTGAAAAATAAATTAGGAAGTCAGATTTTTGAATAATTGAATTTTAATGATTAGAATTTTTAAAAGAATTAAATGAATAAATACAGAATAATGATAATGATAACAAGAATAATATCTAAACGGATGAAAGTAAATAGTCGAATATTTGAAATTGAAAAATAAATTAGGAAATCAGATTTTTGAAGAATTGAATTTTAATTATTAGAATTTTTAAAAGAATTGAATGAATAAATACGAAATAATGATAATGATAACAAGAATAATATCTAAACAAATGAAAGTAAATAGTCGAATATTTGAAATTGAAAAATAAATTAGGAAGTCAAATTTTTGAAGAATTGAATTTGAATGATTTGAATTTTTAAATGAAATAATTAAATAAATATGAAATAATAATATTAATAATAATAAATAACATTTAAACGAATGAAAGTGAATAGTGAAATTTTTGAGACTAAATATTAAATTAGGAAGTCAGATTTTTGAATAACTGAGCTTTAATAATTTGAATTTTTAAAAGAAATATTGGAGTTCGGGAAAATTGAATATCAAGAATTGGAGTTATACGAACTGAATTTAGAATTAAATTTGAGAAGGTTATTTCGGAAATGCTACATAAATATAAATATATTTTTGAGAACAAATGAATAGATCAGTAAATCTAGGACTTTGAAATTTTAAGGGATTTTATAGGGGTCATTTGACAATGTGAAACAAAGGAAAAGAGAATGACTAAAATAAAATAAACAAAGAAAAATAAAACTCTTAGTGCTGGGAGTTAGGAAACGAGGCAATGATGGCCACTACATGCGCCTTAAAGGGTGGTTGGTGCGGACTATAACTCGACGTCGCAACCCTCCACGCGAGAGGATTGTCCTCATAGCTGCTGCCGCCGTTGCCGACGGCAGTGAGGAGACCAACCACGGAGATGATGGAGTCGGCACGCCATGCACGCGGGGAGTCAGGCGTGTCGTCACATACTGTCTTTCCCGGTGAGAATCTGATTCCGATTAGAAATTTGAAAGAAACTGACCATGCACCATACAGTCAAGCAGAGTGCAGGTATATCACTCAAGTCCACACAAACTATGACGATCAAGACGAATAGTGATACAGACATCATGCTCAAAAGACGATCAAGGCAATATACAAGCCAGAGAATCAACACATCAAGTCAAATGAATATACACCAGTGAATCCATGCATGTGAGGTGAACAGAACAATCATGGCAAAATCAGAATGACTATGCTAAGCAAGGCAAGATGATCAATCAATATAATTAGCATGTCAATGTCTCAAACAAATATAGCGATGAAGCACAGAAAAAAAAAATCACGGCATCGGAAGCCCCAATCAAGATAATCAATCTCATAATCAACATGTCGATGTCCCCAGTAAAAACAAACACCCAAGCATGCATCCAATAGTATCGGGAACTCTCAATGTGCAATTAAGAGACAGGTATCCACTGACCGACTCATCAAACGCCATATTTGCTTCATCCTAAGTTCAAGCTTGACCCTCTAAAAGTACATGGGGTTTCCCCAGCGGAGTCGCCATTTTGTGGACCCCGCATTTCGGCTCATGCGTTTCCCACTCGACGGCGAGCTCGATTTTTATTTTTGAAAAATTGATTTTATTTGATTAAGAAAATGACTTGGAGTCGCCACTTATTTTTGTTTTATTTTTAAAAGGGTAAACAAAATAAGAAAGAAAAACCCTAAGTGTGACTCCTTATTTTGGAAAAAGCGGTTTGCGAAAAACCGGATCGGATTCGGGGGTCAGGTTACTTATCGGGAAGGTACGGTACAGACCGTAGCACCCCTTTAAGTCCCTAAAGTCGGGTCTCTACTAATAAAATGAAGCAATCATGGCAATTGATGAGGAAATCAATGAATACTCAAAGTGATCATGCACACGTGAGAATCTAAACATGCATACCGAAAATGACCAGAGCGGATGTGGATGCGTACCTGGGTAGTGATCCATGAAGTGCTATCAAGAAGTGAGGTTAGTGCACAATTAAGAAATAATGTCGAGCATGGATACCAAATGAATATCACTCAAAACAAAAATAACTGAATGAATAGGAAAGACAAAGAATGTACCTGAGTGATGAACCGATTTACTTCAATGAAAACAAATGTTAGCAATTAAACACAGAATAATCGTGTGTGTATCATAGAATAGTGTAAGTCAATCACATATAGCAATCAAATCAATCAATCCTCCAATCGATCATAAAATCACGTATGTGGGGCCCCCACCAAAACCCGATTGATTTTGCATGAATTAATCCCATAAATTCCATTATTCGGAATTACGAAAAAATCGTTCTTGCTTATATAAAATTAAGAAAGATAGAAAATTATTTGAAAACCAGAGTGGAATTAAAATTGTTCGAGAGAAAATTGAATTTTTGAAATTTATTTGAAAATTGGAGTCTCGAAGATTATTTGAAAATTGGAATTTTTGAAATTAAATACAAGAATGAGAATTTTAGAAATTAAATTTGAAAGGAATTGGAATTTCGGAGAACTAAATTTGGGAATCGGGATTTTGAAGAATTATTTAAAGACAAAATTTTAATAAACGAATGAGTGAATAAATAAATGAATGAAATAATAATAATGATGAAATTATAAAGATTAGGTAAATAATTGTGAAAATTGGGAAGTGAACTTGGGGATTGGAAAATTGAAGAATTATTTAGAGATGGAATGTCAAAAAAAATTAAATTTTGAAAAGTGGAAACCCGAAAAATTATTTTAAGGACGAAACGCCGAAAAATTAAATTTCAAAAAGTGGAAACCCGAAAAAATATTTAAAGACGGAATTTTATTTTTATTTCAATAAAAGAAAATTAAATTTGAAAATAATTAAATTTTAGGAAGTCAAAATGTTGAAAACTAAATATACATATATATATTTTTTATTTTATTATTATTTTTTAAAAAAAAAAGAGTTTTTGAAAAATTAAAGTAAAATTGGAGCTTTGAGAAATTAAATTAATATTGGGGCCTTGAAAAAAAAAAATTATCTTGAAATTAAAATTTTAGAAATGAAATCTTTGACATAAGAAATTGGAGAAAACTAAGGAAATAATAACAACAAAAAAAAAATAATAATAAAAAAAAAGGAAATGGCCACCAAACGTGTACAGCAAGTCTATAAGGAATAAACAAATGAAAAGAAAAAAAAAGCAAGCTCATTCTCCAATGCACCTCTCTGCCATACCCACACTAACCATTCGCTTAATTCCCTGAGATACACCATTTCTTTCTTCTGTTTTCTCAAGTAAACCCATAATGCTCACAATCACATTAGAAGCTGCCAATATTGAATCGATTGAATGCTGAGGAATGGCTGTATGACCTTTTCTGTACACTTTAAAGTTCACCATGTCCCCAAACTTCAGGAACTCGGTTTGTGTGTCCTCATAAAACTCCTCATAACAGCGTTCGAAATAATATGCTCAAAAAGTGCAGACCCATAACCCAGTGCTGCTCCAAGAACAGCCTTCAAGGTCGCTTGCTTGACGAGAACCTTCGTGTCACGGACCATGGAGCTGTAGGTTAGAGGTTGTTGAGCCACATTTCTTATTTCTCATGCCTTCTATCCCTTCTATCCCTTTCTTTTTTATTATATCCTCGCTGCCACTACAGAGGCTGGATAGATTCGGGACCTTAGAGGAGGCTAAAAAAAAAAAAAACCTAGGCAGCCATGCATGCATGGATAACGCAGACGTGGGTGTGATGTCAAGAGGATGTGGGCACGGGACTGAGCTTTCTAGCTGAAGGTGGTTCGACTTTTCTCTCCTCTTGCTCCTCTTCTCCTTTTCCTTCTTCTTTAAGGATGTCATGTTCAGATTTCATGCTTCCATGATTTAAGAGAACAAGGACCACACTATCACGGTTTTGATCAGCATCATTGGAAAAAAAATGGTTGAATCCTGATACTGACGCAACTGCAGGTTGCTGCTACCCAGAATGGACAATAAGACAATGTTTCTCGAAAACTCTGATGATGAGCTCTCTCAGGAGTATCCCAACCCAGACAACCATCCCAATCATGGTACCCAACTCCAAAAATACCAGAAACAAAAAGGGAAACGAAGAAGAAAAAGTAAAACAAAGCATGTACAAACGATTGAACTTAGTTTCATTTCGCAAAGATCAATGGGCTGGGTATGGGTGGAAAGAAAAAAAAAAAAAAAAAACTCAAGCGAATCCAAAGCAAAAGTGCGAAAAATAATCCGAAACACCTTGTACTGGATATGATGAAGAGAATCTCACCAGTTTTTCAAAAAAATAAAAAAAATATCAAAGAAACAGAGTAAGAGCCGGCAACATGAATGCATGAATGACGGAAAAATCAACAGAGATACCAAGCAAAATAATATCCAGAAATGAAGAAATACATAACTAGCAGAGAACATACCTGGGGTGTCTCATTGATCCGGATTCACTTGTCTTCCACCCTCCTTCCTTACTCTGTTTTTTTTCTATTTTCTCCGTTTCTGCTCTGTTTTTTCTCCAAGATCCCTTTTGCCCCAAAAGTCCTCCTCCTTCTCCCTCAGATTTTTCTTTTTTCAGCTGCTCTCCCCGGATCCCCCCGTTAGCTTTTCTTTTTCCCTGTTTCTCCCTTCTTTCACAAGCCATCACCAACTCTCCTGTTCACCCATCAGCAGCATGGTGTTTTTCAACCACCAGCATGGCTGCCATCCCCCATTTGTTACCCGTCCAATGCCGCTTTCCCCTAGCAGAAAAAGGGTCCCCTCCCCTTATTTTAAAAACAAATGTAAAGAAGTAAAAAACTCTCTCCCGGGTCCCCCACAAAAGGGGTCTACAATATATCATTGATATGAAAATTATGAAAACTGTATCTTCAAAAGACACTTTATTGTGCAAGCAGAAGCTTTCATGCAAATATTATTAGATCGAAAACACAAAGATAAAACAACCACACACGGTACATGAGGTTTTAACGTGGTTCAACCAACCATGTTCATATCCATGATAAGAGAAAATCATTTCACTATTTGGGTTTTTGAAACATCTCATGTTTTCTTATTCCTTATATTCATACCTTGAACCATGAGCTCTCATAATTTATTTAGTATCTTCTGTTCTTTCTCACATCTCTATTCATCTCACATAGTTTCTACAATCTCTATAGTCTATCTCCTTCTTATAACTTTTTCCTCTCGACCTAGAATATTTATACAAATATTTCAACAATTTTTCTTATTCTATGAGAAAATATAACATTATAATAATATATCAACTTAAAAAAAATTATATAATATTTTTTACAAAAAGAAATATTTACTAATTTGAAATTTGGGATACTTTCCAACGTTTCCCACATAACAAAAATACCGTAAATTTATCAATATTTTTTGCAAAACCATTTTCTAAAAAGAAAATTTAAAGTTGCTGTAGAAGTTAAAAAAAAAACCCATGTGTATATGCTAGATAATTACCAGTGCAAAGTCGGAGAAATCATGATGGGTGTGGAGGTTAAAAGAGTCTTTTCCCTTCCCTTCGGTTGAAACAAGCTTTCTATCAACGGTCCTTGTCAACCAAGTCCACCTCAGTGGTAATGTCAGGTTTTGTAAACGGAGGAGAATCAACCATCCATATTCAACATCAACATTGAGCTGTCAATTGCGCCCTATCTATTCCTCTACTCGCTTTCATGCCATTCGTGCTCTATGGTATATTGTTTTTTAAGTGATTCCAAACAAATGCTTAATATAAGAAATATAGAATTTTGCATACTTTTCTTCAAAATGGACGTGGAGGCTACTTCTAATATTATTAGGTGAGTATGAATCCATAAACTTATGGTTCACCCAGCTAGAGGAAAAAGTATGCCATTTTCTGTCATGCCAAACTCATTAATATTTTTTATAAATTTAATTAAGCTTCACTTATTCCTTGAAAGATATTAACCACTAGAGAAAGGACAAAAACGAACTAGGACCCATGGATTTTCTTTCCACGTACCCTTCACAATTTATTATTTTTATTATCATGAAGATTAAACATGTCATTTGAACTTTATGGTGCGTATAAAATTATAAATAAACAATGGATTGAGCATCAGGCCATGAGGTTCAATAAATTTGAATTGCCCGAAAACTCTTCGAAACCAGAAAAGTCATGAAGCAAGGAGTGTATATTATAATAATCATTGTGGGTGGTCACATAAATTTTTATTATAATGAATATTATTATAGCTTTTTGTCTCGGCTCACGCCAAATAAGGAGCTTATCACGTGTAATAATTCAACCACTGAACAAAATAATAATATAAAGGCGCCAACCACTGTGGCAGAGGAAAAGAATGTTAGCCACAACAATGAGAAGAAAGAGATTGGAAGCTAAGCTTGTAGCTGGTGGAATCACCAGGAATTTTTCATCTTTGCTGATCGGCGAAAACGCCCAGGGTCCTGACCTCCATCCCTTCTTCCTCGTTTCTAGATTGGGCATGGCTACACCAACAGATACTAGTGTCGGCATGGATCCCGGTACTGAAGAGACTATCGACAGGAATGGGGCTTGCTCCCTTGGTCATCTCGGTTATGGATTTCGTCGCCGTTCGATTTCCCACGCCATTCCACGTGTGTGAGGGATGACCGGATGTTGGCGTTCTCGGAGGGCATGCAGTGGTGAACGTGGACGCCGTGGATAATGACGTTACTCACGTACTGCAGGATCATGCAGCCCCTGTCGGTGATGTGCATGTTGGCTTCGCGCCCGTCTATGGTCTTGAAGCTGTTTGATGATGAGCTCGTGCTTGAGTTTGATGCGCATGCTGGTGGAGAAGGTAATCCGCAGGGGTTGAGTCTGGATCATAGCGCGCCGGAGAGTGCCCGGAGCGAGGTTGAAGGGTATGATTGGCGGGTTCAGTGGGCATGAGAATGAGATTCAAAGTGAGAGAAATGGATATGACTATGCATGCATGGTGCTTATGCGTGAATGAGACATGAGCAGTGGGCGGCTGGTGGGGCATCTTGGGTGTGATGGGTAGCCATGGGTAGTGAGAGAAATGGGTATGAGGGGTGTGTCGATGAAGATCTGGGTAATGATGGGCATTGGTAGGTATGAAAGTTGATTAGTTAAATGATTTATGGAGGATGTATATACAGGTTCATGTGCAAGCTTTGGATGGATTATAAGAAGCAGAACATGCTCTAAAATTAAACTAAACCCCATTTTCATGATGTACTAAACGGACACAAGTGGGTGGAACAAACAATGAGCACTTAGGGGTTAAACAAATATCAAATTATGAGAAAACAACCCAATATCCCACTCATTTATAGGAGAAATAGAAGGAACTAAAACAAAGCAAGTGTGAAGCAAGCTTAGATTCAACAAGATCCAATCCACAACAAACGATGTTCAAGATCAGTAATGGCAAGGAAGAAAAAAATCAAGAAATCCCAAAGCATGGGCCATACCTGAGCTCCTCCAGTGAAGCTCCTTCTGTCTCTCCACACCTCCCTTCAGACGTCCCTCCCCCCCCTTTTCAAACAGCTCTTCAGAACGAAGACCTCTCCCTCACCCGTTCCACTGCTCCCACAGTCGTCATTCGTCATTCCGTGTCTTGAACAAACCTCATCTCAACCACCACCATGGCGAGGTGGTGGTGCGTTCTTGCCACTTGCCCATGTAGGCTGTAGCTCCTCCCCGCATAAGGAGGTCCCCCCTCCAAAAATGAAAAGAAAAAAAAAATTCAACTACCCCGGGCCCTGTCTACAAAGGGGTCTACATATACACATTAAAAAATTAAATTTAAATGAAAATTATATTTTCAAGAGTCACCATCCACAATTCAAAAAAATTATAAAAGTATTTCTTCAAAACCAAATCGAATTTTTATTAAAAGTATCTCATAAAACACACCTTTAGTATAAATTTAATTTTTTTTTATTATGTAATAAATATGAAATTTGTAGAAGGTACTTTTTGAAGATGCACTTTTAGTATAAATTTGATTTTATGTTATTCTAAAAGGTATCTCTTCAAGAGACACTTTTAATATAAATTTAATTTTTTAACATGCTTGACTAATGATATTTTTTAAATGTCTCTTAAAAAGACACATTTACTATAAATTCAATTTTTATACTAAATTTAATTTTTTAACATGTTTGACTAATAATTTTTTTTTTTGAAAAATGTCTCTTGAAAAGACACATTTACTATAAATTTAATTTTTTGGAATTATGGAATGTGTCTCTTAAAGAGATACCCTTAGTTTAAATTTAATTTTTTTAATAATGTGTATCATTGATATGAAAATTATGAAAAGTATTTTTTGAAAATATACCTTTATTTTAAATTCAAAATTTTTTTTAACATATATCATTGATAGGAAAATTATGAAAACTGTATCTTCAAAAGACACTTTATTGTGCAAGCAGAAGCTTTCATGCAAATATTGTTAGATTGAGAACACAAAGATAAAACAACCACACACGGTACATGAGGTTTTAACGTGGTTCAACCAACCATGCTCATATCCATGACAAGAGAAAATCATTTCACTATTTGGGTTATTGAAACATCTCATATTTCCTTATTCCTTGTATTCATACCTTGAACCACGAGTTCTCTTAATTTATTAAGTATTTTCTGTTCTTTCTCAGATCTCTATTCACCTCACATAGTTTCTACAATCTCTATAATCTATCTTCATCTTATAACTTTTTCCTCATGACCTAGAATATTTATGCAAATATTTCAACAATTTTTCTTATTTTACGAGATAATATAACATTATAATAATATATCAACTTAAAAAAAATTATATAATATTTTTTACAAAAAGAAATATTTACTAATTTGAAATTTGGGATACTTTCCAATGTTTCCGATATAACAAAAATACCGTAAATTTATCAATATTTTTGGCAAAACCATTTTCTAAAAAAGAAAATTTAAAGTTGCTGTAGAAGTTAAAAAAAAAACCCATGTGTATATACTAGATAATTACCAGTGGTAAGTCGGAGAAATCATGATAAATGCATAAAGCAATTCATATCCCCCATCCTATTCATGGGTGTGGAGGTTAAAAGAGTCTTTTCCCTTCCCTGCTGAAACAAGCTTTCTATCAACGGTCCTTGTCAACCAAGTCCACCTCAATGGTAATGAGACTGGACAATTTGTAATAAGAAAACCCTTATTTTCTTAATTACTCACACCCTAACCCCCTCAAACAAACACCCGTTCCAAAATCCATTTTTTCAAAAAATATGAGGAAAATATTACGTGTTTGATAATGTTTTCCAAAACAATTATGAAAAAAAGTTTTAAAAAATATTTTTTAAATTTTTATAAAATAAAATTCTACTTGAAAACCTAAAATATTTTTAATATATTTTTAAAATAATTTTTATATCTAATTTTTTATTTTTAATCATTTAATATGTTTGTAAAATTATTTCTTAAAATAACTCTTAAAAATTAAATAACAAAAAAACTAAAAGAATATTCTTTTAAAACATCATGTTTTTTATTCTTAATAATAAAAGATAAAAAAATATTTTTTTATTGTCATTGTTTTTTAAACGATTCCAAACAAATGCTTAATATAAGAAATATAGAATTTTGCATACTTTTCTTCATAATGCACGTGGAGGCTACTTCTAATATAGGTATTCAATGACCTTTATTAGGTGAGTATGAATCCATAAACTTATGGTTCACCCAGCTAGAGGAAAAAGTATGCCATTTTCTATCATGCCAAACTCATTAATATTTTTTTATAAATTTAATTAAGCTTCACTTATTCCTTGAAAGATATTAACCACTAGAGAAAGGACAAAAACGAACTAGGACCCATGGATTTTCTTTCCACGTACCCTTCACAATTTATTATTTTTATAATCATCAAGATTAAACATGTCATTTGAACTTTATGGTGCGTATAAAATTATAAATAAACAATGGATTGAGCATCAGGCCATGAGGTTCAATAAATTTGCTTTGCCCGAAAACTCTTCGAAACCAGAAAAGTCATGAAGCAAGGAGTGTATATTATAATAATCATTGTGGGTGGTCACATAAATTTTTATTATAATGAATATTATTATAGCTTTTTGTCTCGGCTCACGACAAATAAGGACCCTATCACGTGTAATAATTCGAGCACTGAACAAAATAATAATATAAAGGCGCCAACCACTGTGGCAGAGGAAAAGAATGTTAGCCACAACAATGAGAAGAAAGAGATTGGAAGCTAAGCTTGTAGCTGGTGGCACTGATAGAGGAGAAGCAAACAAACGAATAAATTCAGGAGGAGACATCAGTTCACGCACTAGAATTCAAAGGATCTGAAAAAGCAAAAGGCGTGTGGTTGAGTCCCCGAGAGTGTTGAGCTTGTCAACTATGACTGCTTTCCTTTTTTTGGGTCAAAATAATGTTTTTTCAATTACCATGCACATTCAACGACAACATCCCGCCTGCCATTCCAATCCGCCTTCCCTCCCACTGTCTCATTAACTTTTCAGAGAGAACCACTCTGCATTATATAATGGGCTGCTTGACATTGATGTGCTAGCATTTCATACTGTGCTTTTATTCGAGCAGCAAGAAGATGAAGTTCGGGAAGGAGTTCACGGCACAGATGGTGCCGGAATGGCAGGCAGCATATATGGATTACAATTATCTCAAGACACAGCTGAAAGAAATCCAGCTTTTTCATGCAAGGGATAGGGCACCGGCTCGCTTGGTGAAGCGGACGTCATCGCTTTACAGAGCTTTCAGTGGTCTAATACAGAGACAGAAGTCACAAAACCAACCCACAAACTTAACCTCGCCAGACGCGGAGAGCCAAGTCATTGTGGTGAATTCTGTGGCCCAAGATGGCTCACAGGGCTACGAGACTAGGTTTTTGATGTCGGGGGAAGAAGGAGGAGAATACGAGCTGGTGTTTTTCAGAAGGCTAGATGATGAGTTCAATAAAGTTAATAAGTTTTACAGGTCTAAGGTGGAGGAGGTCTTGAAGGAGGCTGACGTGCTGACCAAGCAAATGAATGCCTTGATTGCTTTTCGGATAAAAGTGGAGAATCCAAATGGTTGGGCTGATAGGTCAAATGAGATTACTCGCCTTTCTTCTGATGTTGCAGCTTCATCGGCTGCATTGTCAGCCTCCGCTCCATCTGGGGCCAGAGCAGCAAGCAGTAAGCATTTCTAACGAAGCTAAGAACAATGTGAAATCCCCACAAGTGTTGTGTGTGTAGTGCTATTTGGCTAATTGATATATGGCCGACAAACAACTTCGTTGGCCATGCAAATAAGATGTTGGGATGGATGCCTTATATATATGCTTAATGTGCAGGAAGAGTTTTCAAGGACTTTCTACTAGATGTCGAACCCACCAGCAGGAGGAGGCAACCAGATGAATCGAGCGATGGAAAGGATGAAACCAAGGAGGACAATGCTATCCACCAAAACATTGAGAAACAGAAGCCAAATAACTTCAGGGCAGCTAGACCTGCTCCGTTACAAATACTCGAACGTTTGAAAATCAACAACACTCTTGAGACTCCTCGATCAACCATTAAAGGCCTCCTCAATATTCCCAAGTGGACAGAGCCAAACTTCAATACAGAGTGTCTGAAGAAAGTTGAACAACGGCTTAAGCAGGCTTTGGTTGTATTTTATAACAAGCTGCGGCTTCTAAAGAGCTACAGGTAATGAATGCTAACTCTGTTAATCACTAAATTTGGTAGGCCTCCCTTATTTCCATCAATTTCTGTCTAATATTTCTCTTTACCAATGAATAAATCAGCTTCTTGAATACCATGGCATTGTCAAAGATCATGAAGAAATACGACAAGGTATGTCTTCCCTCCTAATGGTTCAAATGTCAATAGAAGCATTTAAGTTTCTCTAGATCTTTGTATGTCATCCAATGGGCTGTGTGTAAGAAGTGCAAATCAATTTGAGAGCGGTTCCAATTCCTTTCGTTCTCTTGTTGCATAGGGTTGGCTATTAGACTTTTATATTAATTTCTTGCCTCATTGTTGCAGATCACGTCAAGAAATGCATCAAAAGCTTACTTGAAAATGGTGGATAGCTCCTACCTTGGTAGCTCTGATGAGGTGCAGATAATAAATATTAATAATTTACACTAGGAAGAATTTGCTTTACATTTCTCTTGAAAAAAGGAGAGTTGCTTATGAACCGGAAGTGTTTCCAGTGATGGTTAAGTTGATTAGGCGTGTGGTATTACAGGTAACCAAACTCATGGAAAGAGTGGAAGCCACATTCATCAAACATTTCTCAAATGCAAACCGCAGTAAAGGCATGAGCATATTGAGACCAAAAGCAAAGAGAGAAAGGCACAGAGTAACATTTTTCATGGGTAATTTTTACAACCTTCAACATGTTGTAAACGTCTTATGAAAGGATTACACCTACATAGCCCATCTTGAATTCGCTTTGTTCGTTGGAAAATTTTCAGGTTTCTTTGCTGGATGCACAGCAGCTCTGATAGTGGCTCTTGTTTTGATTGCACGGGCTCGCAACCTCATAGATCAACCAGGGGCAACCCAGTACATGGAAACTATGTTTCCCCTTTACAGGTACGGGCGCTCACTCTTCAGCTTAGTATATTGTGTTGGCACTTCTGCACTCCGGTCATCTCAACCCAAAGAAAAATCTTATCCCTTTCAATTTGTTGGACGGTATTATATATATATAAGGCTAGGTTGCTGTCAGCCTAGAATCCTAGTTAAACAAATCCGGCCCAATGCTTGCTGGATACCGAGTCACTTGGCCCAGTGTTTGTCCAGTAAAAACGAATCTTTAAATCTTAAGCCTCGTTTTTTAACCTCCCAAAGCCCAATAAAATCTGCAATTGTTTGACAAGTCATTTTATATTTTGTGCAGCCTGTTTGGATTTTTTGTCCTACACATGCTCATGTATGCTGCTAATATTTACTTCTGGAGGCGGTACCGAGTCAATTATTCCTTCATATTTGGTTTCAAGCAAGGAACAGAGATGGGCTACCGAGAAGTTCTCCTCCTCAGCTTTTGTCTGGCAACGCTAGCCCTGGCTAGTGTGGTCTCAAACCTCGACATGGAAATGGACCCCAAAACGAAGGACTATAAAGCAGTCACTGAACTTATCCCTCTGGTACTAGTTGTGGTAAGAAATTAAATTGAACCCCTCCCCCCCCCCCCCCCCCCCCCCCCCCCCAATTCCTTTAGCCCCCTTTGATGTCTTCAGATACACCTGTTAAACCGATTCCTTTCATTCTCTATGTAGCTTATACTTATCATACTCCTCTGCCCATTCAACATCATCCTTCGCTCAAGTCGATTCTTCTTCCTCACATGCTTATTTCACAGTCTCTGTGCTCCTCTTTACAAGGTAAAATGAAAAATTATGATGTACTCATAAAAAGATTGAAAAAAACTTGAAAGGACATGGGTTTGTTTACATGTGATGTGTTTCTGCAGGTCACACTCCCAGATTTCTTCTTGGCAGATCAACTCACTAGCCAGGTACATACAATGCCTTGTGCCATAGGGTTGTCCATACAACACCTTTTCCGTTGCCTGAAATAATAATAATAATAATGTCTGTGTTGCAGTTGCAAGCCTTTAGGAGCCTGGAGTTCTATGTTTGCTACTATGGTTGGGGAGACTACAAACTCAGACAGAACACTTGCAGCACAAATGATGTCTTCAAAGCCTTCTCTTTCATTGTTGTTGCAATTCCATACTGGTGTCGCCTCTTTCAGGTACGAGCTCTATCAAATGAAGTAATTGTAAACTGAACTTGGTCGCATTCTTCAGATTGCCATTTCAATTGAAAATTGAACATGAAAAAACATTGATTTATATCAACCCTGCCATGTAGCTTACAAAAAGAAAAAGAAAATAAAAGAAGGTTCTCTGAAACCTTCATCAGTCTCTTCATATTAGCAATAGTTACTGAAAGAATGATACTTCAATTTTTCAGTGCCTGCGAAGGCTGTTTGAGGAGAAGGATCCGATGCAAGGATACAATGGGCTGAAATATTTCTCGACCCTGGTTGCCATTAGTGTGAGGACAGCTTACAGCCTTGACAGGGGGAAAATAAACTGGAACATTATGGCCTGGATTTTCTCGGTCATTGCAGCAGTATGTGGTACATACTGGGACCTGGTAGTTGACTGGGGTCTTCTGCAAAGGCAATCCAAGAACCGCTGGTTGAGAGACAAACTCCTCATCCCCTACAAAAGCGTATATTTTGGAGCTATGGTGAGCAAGTACTGGAAATTATGAAATTCTCAGCACTTAGAAAAGTATTTCAGTTAAAATCCGACCCTAACAATCTTAGACAAATCTCATGAAATACGCAGGTGCTGAATGTTTTGCTGAGATTTGCCTGGTTACAGACAGTGTTGAATTTCCAGGTCTCTTTCCTACATAGGGAAGCCATGATTGCAATTTTTGCTAGCTTGGAGATCATCCGTCGTGGCATATGGAATTTCTTCAGGTACTAGTCAGGATATGAGAAAATTCATTTGTGATGCATACTGTGAGTGATATTTACCCTGCAAGATAGTCACCAATTTCTAATAATTAATCCTTCTGTTGAATGATCAGGTTGGAGAACGAACATTTGAACAATGTGGGTGCATACCGCGCATTCAAGTCAGTACCATTACCCTTCAACCATGATGAGGATGATGACAAAGATGATTAGGCTATAGAAATAGTTTCCAAAGAGCGTATATATATATAAAAAAAGAATGTTCAGCAAATGTCCAAGTGGGTAGAAGCAGCACAAAAATGTCAATTCCTTGTGAATGTAATTCTATTCAATTGACTCATAATCGCAGTTCTTTTGTCCTATGCCACCATCACCTTCTCAACTCTGAAATACAAAAAAAGGAAATGGAAAGCAAAAAAGTTCCAACTTCTCTTCGAGAAACATATTTTTTATCAAACTGAAATGTTATTAATTTAAAGAATGATGCAGGTACAATTTCTATTATGTCCTCTATTCTTTCTTCGTTGAAAATCAAGAATTTCAAGAAGCTTAATCTTAAATGAACTATTGGGCTAAGTTTGTCTAGCCCATGAGCCCATGTATTAGGCTATTTTATATTTGGGTATTTCCTAAGCCCAAATATAGATATATGAATAGCATTAGGTCTTTAGTATTATGAGAGTAGGGGATTTGATTGAAAAAAGGAAAGAAAATCAGGGTTGTTTTTTTGGGCAGTATTATAGGGTTGAAGGGTAAAGTTACAAGTTTCTTGATCAACCTTTTTGGGGAATTTCTGTGGTATATTTTCTCCTTGATTTCTTTCTATTCATTGTTATTTGGGGTGATGGATTCCCACCTCAAGCATTGAGAAATTTATAGAAGTTTTCAAGGTGGAGAAACCTGTGAGGACTTAATTATTGTATCCCTATTTTATTGAAGTTTCTCTATAGTTTTTTACCTCCATTTGGAGAAATTTTCCACATTATATTTGGTGTCCTATTTTTGGTTGAATGTTCTTGGATTATCATTCTTGATTCTTGTTAGGTTGTTATTATTGTTGAGAAGTGGTTATTATTATTGAGTGGTTGTTATTATCGTGGAGGAATCTTTTAACCTTGGTAGGTGAATAGTATAGATCTGTCTTTGTAACTTCCCAATAAGTGGTATCATAGCCTGGTTGTGGGAACTTTTATTCTTGAAAGTGATGGAGATAGAAGAGAACTCAACCTCCATGATAAAACTTAACAATTCAAATTAGGCCATGTGGAAGTCCACGATGGAAGATTTTCTCACCATTAAAGATTTGTCAGATACTCTTAAGGATAAAGAAGTTAAACCCAAAGATATTTCTAATTTGGAATGGAATAAGATGACCAAAAAGGCAATTGCCTATATTAGGCAATGGATTAACACATCCTCATGTTATCATGTAGCAAATGAAATAAATGCCTATAATCTCTAGAACAAATTGGAATTAGTGTTTGAACAAAAAACTATTGGTAATAAAATTTTCTTGTTAAAGAAGTTAGTAAACATGAAGTTATAGGAAGGAACACTAGTAACAAATCACTTGAATTCTTTTTAGAGTATTGTTAATTAATTGGTTGCTGTGAAAATTGTTATGGATGATGAGATGCAAGCATCTTTGTTCTTATATTCATTGCTAGATAGTTAGGAAACTTTAGTTGTGACTATTAGCAACTCTATTTTGAATGGTGCATTGTCTATGGAGCTTGTGAAGGGAAATTTGTTCAATGAAAAGACAAGAAGGAGGCTTATGAAACAGAAAATGCATAGGCCTTCATCACAAAAAGTAAAGGAAGAAATAGGAATAGAGGATAGAAAATTCATGACAAAGTTTGAGGGAAGGTCCCAGTCTAGCGATAAAATCAAATGTTTCCATTGTGGAAATGAAGGGCATATGAAAAGGAATTGTCGAATTTAGAAAAAAGAACAAAATAAGTAGAATCAAGAAAAAAAAATGACAAAAATGTCATAGCCTCTGTATCCAACAATGATAAAGTTTTAGTACTCTTAGATGAGTGTTTTGCATATAGATGAGCAAGGAGTTGAGTGGATTGTAGACACTACAGCCTTCTACAATGCTATTCCTCACTTGAAGTTGTTTTTTTATTACAAAGTTGGAGACTTTGGCATAGTCAAGATAGGAAACTCTAGTCATTCCAAGATTGTAGGGATGAGTGAAGTTTGTTTTGAAACCAATATGGGGTGTAAGTTGACATTGAAAGATGTAAGACATGTTCCAGATTTAAGCCTTAATCTAATGTCAGATTTTCCCTTGGACAAGCAAGGTTATGAAAACCACTTTGGCAAAGGCAAATTGAAACTCAATAAGGGCTCATTGGTTGTTGCAAAAGGAGAAGCATGTTGCACTTTGTATATGACCCAAGGAAAATTTTGTAATGATGACATACATATTATATAGGATACTTCCTTGGAGTTATGGCATAAAAGGTTGCACTACAAGAAATAGAATAATTAGCGACAAAAATTTTAGATTGGGAAAAAAATTGTCCCTAAATGTATCAATTAACGACGAAATTAAAAAATTGTCTCAATATTTTTATATATATAGTTTTAGAGACGAAAAATGTATCTTTTTGTTTCCAATTATATTAATATGCAAACTTTCAAAAAAAATAAGTTGTTCATAATCAATTTTGCAACGAAAGTAGACATTTAGGGATGATTTTTTTTTTTTTTGTTGCAAGATATATATTTTGGTGATGAAATAATTTATTTAATGTTTTGTTACTAAAAATGTTATAGAGATTTAGAGACAAAAATATAGATTTTGTCACCAAATATATTGATATGAAGACATTCACATAAGTAAGTTATTCATAAAAAATTTGGCTATGAAAGTAAACATTTAAGGATGATTTTTTTTTTCAAGATATATATTTTGACGATGAAATATTTTGTTGAATTTTTTGTTAGTAAAAAATGATATAGAAATTTAGACACAAAATTTGCCACTTATGGTTATTTTGCAACAACATGATATTTTTATTTTTGTATATTATTTTATATTTTTATTAGGATATATTACTAAAATTAGATTGAACAATATTATATAATATTAAAATATATTTAAATTTAATATATTACAATCCATATATGTAGTATGAATTTTCTACTCGAGTCATTAAATTGGATGAGAATTTGATATGAGATTTTAATATGTAAAATTCCTTTGCATTGATTAGTCTTTTATATAGTGAGTTTTTAAAATTTTGTTTAATTAAATCTATGTATGACATAGTTACACTTTTGTAATTGTAACATTTTGTTACATTAAATACTTTTTAATTAATGTTATATGATCCAAAAATAATATTACATTTTTAAATATTATTTTATGTTTTTATTAGGATATATTACTAAAATTAGATTGAATAATATTATATAATACTAAAATGTATTTAAATTTAATATATTTGTAGACCACCCCTTGGGCCTTTTTCTTTTTTGGGCTGTCTTTGTTGGGCTTGGCCCTTTTTTTAAAGAGAGTAGGCCCATTTGAGCTTTTATTTGGCCTACCCAGATGAGGACAAGTGCCCTCACTTGGCCATCCATTTGAGCCTTTTTATTGCCATTTTCGGTGAGGGTTTGAGCACGCAATTCTAGGGGAAGGAGAGGACCTTCCATTTTGGGAGAAAAAGGCGGCGGTTGGGAAAGCATCTTTGGAGAAGAGAAAAACAGAGTAGAGAGGATTTGAACGAAGAGCATTTTTAGAGAGCAGGGCCTTGAGGAGGAGGAACATCTGGAAACGGATTGGAGAGGAGCAGAGCAGAGGAGCCTTAGCTTCTAGAGAGGGCTTTTGGGTCCTCCAGGTATGGTCACTGTGGGTTTCACCTTTATTCATTCATGCTGTTCTCTTCTTTTCTTCAGAGAGCTCAAAAATCAGTTTGCTATTTAGATGTGAGTATCAGAGAAAGCATCTGAACCTGATTGATTTTCTTTATGGTTGTTCACGAGCTTGGTGTGGCTTATTTATCCCTTTCTCCTTTGGTCTAGCTTGAAAATAATCTGATTATCTTTTTCTTTTTAACTACATTGTGCCTTGGAAGATTACATCTCTGTTTTTCATTCATAAATCTGGGTTTAGCTTCTTCCCTCTCTATTCATAAGCACAGGAATGACTCATGACAGATACTTGGTTAAGAAGACTTCTTTGTTTGTGAGTCTGTTTTGCTAATCGTGCTTTTGATATTTTCTCTATACTATTGGAGTTTGGTTTGGGTTCATTTTGACTCCCCAAGAGGAATTCTACTGGTGCCCTCCCTGTGTTATGGGGTGAGTAATGATGTTCCTAAGGATTTTAAGAGAGAAAGAACAGGGGAAGGAATGTCTCATCAACCTTGCTGATTTCCCGGACCTGTGAACTTCTCATTTGAGACTGCCATTGCTTTCTGTATTATTAACGGCATCCCTGCCATGGTGGAAATCTCGTCTTCATCCTATACAAGATGTATCTTCCGTGTAGTCACCATCTTTGGAACCCGTTGCTGAAGCTTTCACTAAGTCAAATTGTGCTCGGTTTCACTTCTTGTTGCTACTGACTTTGCATGGAACAATATATGGCCAAGAAAGCTCTCAGGATTTCCACAGCAGAAACAAGGCCAAAGTGGGGTAACCTTATTTGAGAAGTGTATTCAGTAGAGAGAGAGAGAGGTGGCTTTGTCAGAGAGAGAAATTTAGAAGAAAATTTGAGGAATACCCGGAATCGCGGACTGAGTTGGAGACAAAAACGCGGGTGGCGAAATTCAACTAGTTAAAAAAATCTGAAACATGAGCTCCAAGTCACACAGGAAACTGTGAAGGCACCAGTGAATGAGGTTTCTAAGATGGATTTTTTTCTGGGTTGCAAAAGAAGCCAGTGCATGGTGAGGTTAACAGGATGGGAACTCCAAGGACTGACCACTCGGTGGGGTTAGAAGATGTATTTTGGCGGATGTGGATATCATGAACTATCAATTTGTCAAAATAAATTTGGTGGTTCCCATGGTTATTCGAATGTCAAAGAATTGCAAATCAAGAAGACTTTCCAAGTTGGAATTTACTGGATTTTTTTTAATCCTTGCGGCTATTCAGGTTTGTGGTTCAGAAGGGTTGAATTTCGAGGGGCTATGGTTTTCTTTAGTTAAAGAAGAGGCTCAATGATCAGTTTAATCAATTTGTATAACTGGAATCCTAGTGATCATGATACCATGTGAGTGGAGAAAAAGGGAATAAGTATTGGATGTGGACCCACCACACAAGTGCAATTATGGAAATTACAACACTTTCTCGCCAAGTGGGGGGTATGAGTATGGAATTGATCCCAAAGGCTCATTTCCAAGACTAAAAAAAGAGACTAATGGGAACAACAAGATGATTGCGCGTGGTCCCCACCAAAATTCTTTATGCAAGGCTACTCTCCTTTTGCACCTTATGCTTGGATCTTCTTCATACTTGGCATTTCATGGCCAACTTTCCCATACCATCTCTCATGGACGTGGACATCCACCTATTCCATGTATGGCCTCCTCCCAAGGTGAGTTTTATTTTGCTATATTTTCTTTTCAAAATTTCCTCTTTAGAAATTTTCATAGGCGAATAAAATTCATGCTGCCATGTTTTCTTCTTGGCATGCATTTTTTATGATTTTTAAAATCATTTTCTCAAACACCTTGAGTTTTCAAATAACTCCTCATTTTTCAAGAGTGGGTTGGGCCCATTTGAACCTTTCTATAGTTTTAGTAAGTTGCATTTTAGGGACCTCATTGGGGGGTGGGGGGACCACCTTAGGAGGCCACACCTAGCCAGAGACAGTTTTGAAAATTGAGAAATTTTGAATCATGAATAATATTGAGAAAATTATTTTAAATCAAGGAAAATGAGAAGATTTATTCTTGTTTATTAAAAAAAGGTGAGAATTGGGAAAACTATTCTAAATCAAGGAAAATGAGAAGATTTATTCATGTTTATTAAAAAAAGGTGAGAGTTGGGAAAACTATTCTAAATCAAGGAAAATTGAAAATTTTTATTTAAAATTAAAAGAAGTTTAAAAAAAAACTTATTAAATAATAGAAATAATGTAATAGCCCAATAAATAATAGAAATAATATAATTCATGAAACTGAACATGTTATGGCCGCACATTATAATATAAATCCCACACGAAATGCAATGACCACCATGCATCAATAATTCCTTAATCCTTAAATAATCAAATTAATGTACTTTGGATGTTCGATAAAATTATAATAATAAAGGAAAGGTCAAGCTCATTCATTTAAAATGTTGGATCAAACAAACCCAAACGAATTCTAACTATTCCACATTAATCAACGGATTACAACTAAAACTACAAAAGTGAAAACATGCAAAATATGGCACCAATTTAATTAAATCAATTAACTAAAGTTATATATATAAACAACTACAAATTAAATATTGATGCTTCAAAACTAAAATTAGCAAACTTTAAAACAAGTAAACAATAACATGAAACTAACCAAATTAATTAAATAAAATTATATACATCTACTAAATTGATATTAAATCCTAAATTAAAATAATAAACTTGGAGTATGAAACCAATTAAATTAATATAATAAATTATGAAACACACGTAATCTACATAAGATGAATGATTGAGAACTAATTCAAAGGAGCACAAAAATATTAACATGGATCAACTAGAATAACAATTAATAATTTTATGGGTAATATAAACTAACATGGATATTTTAAATAGCAACTAAAAATTTTAAAAATTAACATGAATCAATAAAATAAGAATTGATAATTCCAAGGATAATATAGATAAACATGGAATTTCAAAATCCAACAACAAATAATAAAAAAAATGACATGAATATTCAAAGTTACCAACAAATAATTTTACATAAACTAGCATGGATATTATAAACCTACATTGATATTAGCTTCCAATTGTTTAATTTTAAATTTAAAACAATACAAACCATTGACACCATGTCTTGACCGTGTCAACTTTAAATTATATATATATATATATATATACATATATATATATATATATATATATAATATATATATATATATATATATATTTTATTTTATAAAACAAACCACTAACATGTTGAAAGTATTCCATGGCCGTATAAATTATTTATACTACATGAATTCATATATTTTAAAACGTAAACTAAAACCCTAAGAACTAATAACTTTCCAAAGGAAACTCTAAACAACTACAAATTAATAAGAAACAATTCAAATTGATTTTTAAATATTCTAAAACATAAATAAATAAAACAAGAACTAATAACTTTCTAAAACAAATCGGAATGGCTTTCTTCAAAAAAAAAAAAAGGAAAAAAATGAAGGTCACACACTTTTCTCAATCTCAAATTCATTTTCTTTTAATCCAAAGAAGATTAACAAAAGAAATGTGGCAGCTGCCTGTACTTCCCCGCTCTCATTTTTCATTAAAAAAAAAAAAAAATAGAACATGGGCACATTAACATAAACAACCCAATGGCCAGCTGTAACCATGCATGGCCTCACCTTTTGTATCCCATTAATTTATAATTTCCATGGCAACCACAGATCAATAGTTTCATTAAGTCCAACCACAAACATTATTTCTATTTCATTGAACAGCTGACCACATACTTCAATGTCCTTATTATTGTTATTTTTTACTTAATCAACAACACCAACACCGAACTCATTATAGGAAACAGAAAGAATCTTCCATCTATGTTCAAGCCAATCAAACTCAAGTATATGAAAATCAAATTTTGAGACTTTAGAGATATGAGATATTAAAATAAATATTCTTCCAAAAACAAACATGATTTATTAACATTCCAAACTCCCTTCAAAACACAGTGAAAATGGTGGCCTTTTAGGCCCTTAAATCCTACCAGTTTTGGCTAAGACCTCAAGACAAAAACACGAAACTTCTAGCCAAAACAAATGACCAAAATGGCTGAGCCAAACCTTAAATTCAAAGAGGTTCAACACTGTTTGAATCTGGTTTTAGGGCTATGGACGAGATGGTGTCGAGATGGGTTGCTGCATTCCCAAAAGATTATAGTTGGCGGATGTGATCTGCAACTACTGTGTGCTACATGGACTCGCGAATGGCAACGTTGAAGAGGTGGCTGCTTTGAAGAAGACCTATGCTAGTTCTTCTACTCGGCCCTCCGTAGCGTCTTCTCAAAGCTCCTTATGTTGGTAGAGAAGATGATGGTATGGAGAAGACGCTCATTTGGTGTTTGGCCTCCTCTCATTCTCTCTTGCCCGCTACTGAAGATGATTCCCCCCGTGAGCTCTCCTCCGCCTCCCCAGAAAAATCTTTCCCTGCAAGCTCCAACCTCCGCTTCCTCCCTCAACTCCTCTATTTTCTTCTAAAAGTCCAACTCTCTTCTCTCTCTCGTTTTCGAATGCTCTGTTATCCCATCTCTTCTAGCACCAACCGCTGCTTTCTCTCTAAAAAATGGACCCAAGAATCAGTTCTACTCTGAGCTCCCTTTCCCGCACTCTCTTCTCAAAACTCATTGAAAAACCCCCCTCAATCCCGACTCTCTCTTTCTCCCCTTCTCATCCTTCTCTCTCTCAAAAATTCCCCAAACCTCTCTCAGCCTCCTCCGTTTTTCCCCTTTCCCAAAAACCTCTCTACCCATACCTCCCCATTCCTCTAAGCTGTAGGTGGTCCTTTCAGCATGGTGGTGACATGAAGCCAAGGTCAAAGTGGGAGAGCTTTTTTAAGGCCCTCATGTCTGCCCAAAACTCCCTATCTCTCCATGGCAAAAACGTTAATGAGGCCTTAAAAAACCAAATAAAGCAAAGCCACCTTTTGGTGTTCTACAATACCACTTTACTTTTCTAAAAATATTTATAATATTAAATAAAAATATAATATATTTTAAAATAATAAAATTTCCTTTTATTTTTAACATGCTCACATTTAAATATTATACATATTTTTTAATAAAATAATTTAATTTGATAATCTCAAATATAAAAAATAATATAATTAATTATTAATTAATTTATTTATTTTAAATTTTTTATAATTATTTTTAATTTTATGATTATTTTTAATTTTAATAATATATAAATTATATATTTAATTTTAATTTTTTCATAATTATTACATTGAGAGCCGTGCACTAAAGGAAAGGTGGAGTATCCTGCTCATATCATTTAAATTAAAATATCACAATTTCATCATTTCACCTAATCTTTCAAGAGTAGCCACTCATTCCTAAAGGACTAGACACTCATGTTCAATTCCACCTACCACTTCTCTCTGGTTTGACCAACAAGCAAAGGAAACCTCCTTGCTATGAACTTTATATGGTCTCCTTGCGCATGCATTCTCCATGTGAAAACCAACATCCTCTCAAAATAAAAATAAAAATAAAAATAAAAGCCTTCCAAATAAGTGTTCTACGATAAGTTGTCTATATAATAATGTCAAGACTCAAGACCAAATCATAGTCAACTTTTTATGTGACCCACCACCAAAAAATAATGGTATATATTATTTATGTATTAAATAATATTGTTAAATAACGTATACTTGGATACCAAGCTGTTGAATAATGCAAAAAACTAATATATATGTAATAAACCAATTACTTATCATAATTATAATTTTTTATATTTATAAAAAATATAAAAATTGATTATCAGCTAGAATAAACTATCTAATATTTAAAAAAATGAAAAGATAAAATATGAAATTCTTATCAACAAATTATTGTATTTAATGTATCAAATATCGCTTTTAAATTTCAATTGAAAAAATTTGAGATTTATGCAATTACAATATAAGGGATTTATATTTAAAACATGTATTTTAAAAATATATTTAGTAACCATATAAAATAATTTATTATAATTTAAAATTTCTAATTAAATAAAAATATTAAAAAATTTTAATTAAATAAAAATTTTTAAAATTTTTAATTAAATAAAAATATGTTTCACATCTCATTTGAAGGAAATTATTTCTCTTTTGATATTTGAAATGTAAACAAATTAATTTACAAGTATGAAAACACTAATTAAGAGTGTATTTGGTAGTATTTTTATTTGAAGTGCTATTAACATAAATGTTTTATGTGAAAGTATTTTTAGGAAAATTACCTATTAAGAGAGAGTTTTATAGTATTTTTATTCAAAATGTTTTTTCATAAAAGTGTTTTCTCTACAAATGCTTTTAGGAAAATTATTTATAAAGTATTTTTTTTATAAAACATTATAAGTGATTTTCTAATACTATAATTTTTTTTTTAGAAACTACTACAAGTGATTTTTGAAAATTATAAGTAATTTTTTTTTATATTTGTAATAATATTTTTGAAATTTTGTCTAGCATATATTTTTTTTCCTTAAAACACTTTTTATGTTAAAAGGTATTTCTTAAAATCACTAACAAATGAAATGTAAGAATTCTACCTAAATATCATTATTTATTATATTCAACCTTATAATTCTACTAAGTTTGAGAAGTTCTCCCAAATTTGACTAATATTTTATCAACCAAAAGTTATAATTTATATTCTAAATAGATTAATCATAAAAGTCACTATAATTCATATAAATAAGAATTATACTATATATATAAAAAAAAAGGAAGCCACCCATTTTTTATATTTTTGCCGATCATCTCTTGTATAAAATACCACATTTTGAATGACAACATTTACAATATAGAAGTGTAAATATGAATACACACATGTTATTTATTGTTTTTTTAAATGGAAGATAAAGATAATTGTAGATGATGGTGAGGACTTATATTATATTCACAATTTTTTTTCTTTTTCAATTTCTAATAATTATAGTAGAATCCCTTTTTCTAAATTTTAAAACTTTCTTGGAAAAGGTGATACCATATATAGTATAATCAAGAACCCTATATCATGTGAAAAATGATACTACAAAAATTAATGTAAGTGTATGTGATACCCATAGTTAAATTTACTTTTTTAGATTTATTTTATTTAATAACAATCTCTTATATAATTCTTGTTCATTGTATAACTTATACCTTATAAAGACCATGTGGTCCATTAACACAATTATTATTCAAAACCTTTAACCTGTTATTAGGTAAGTTTTACAACTTGGTCATGTCAATCACTTTTACAAATTAATTTGATGTTTTATTTTTCAAATATTAAAATGATTGAAAATATACTGCAATAGTATCTTATGCAATAAACCTCATTTGAATTTTTTATACTTCTATCAATGATTTTGTATATGAAAGTTATTCTATGGTAGACTTAAATGCAAAACTTAAAAATAAAAAATAAAAAATTGTTCATACCAATCACCTTTCCCCGTATATTAACAAACATCTATATATATATATATATATATAGGAAATGGGAATGGAGGAGGGAGACTATTAGGCTCACTATGAAGCTCTTGTAGCTTTGTAGGTTTGCAGGTGAATCATTATTTTAGAAGGTGATGTCAATGATAGAGAGAAGGAGGTGATGTTGATGTAAATGATGGAAAGAGAGTTGACATAAATGAGAGAGAGAAAGAGGAAGACAAACAGGGGAAACTAATTTTTATTTTATCAATACAAGTAAATATTACTCAAGATCCAAAAAAAATTCAAAAATAATAAAATTTGATGATTTGAAAATTGTAATTTATACATCTATATTTATTACTTTCCTCATTTGTCTTATGTTGGGATGGTTAAGTTAAAAGAAAGGTCATGTTGAATATAAAATGCATGCTCAAAATTGTTAAATTATATATAATGATCATGTCTATATCTTTAAATAAATATAATAATCTAATTATAATTTTTTAGAAATTTTATAAAAAGATTACAAAATTTATATAAGAATTTTGGAATCCTCAAACTTGATATTTTTTGAAATCTAGCTGGACTTGAAGAAGATTATTTTATATTTTTATTTTTCAATGTCCATCCAAAAGTTAATTAAGAAGTCAAATATCTTCACTAATTTTCCCTTCTAATTTCTTTTTTTAGAATTTGTATTTTACAATTAATAACACTTATACTATATAACATTATTATAACCATTTATAATTACTAAGTACATATAGGGCATAATAAAGGAAAGTGACATAAAAACAATATATATATATATATATATATATATATATATATATATATATATATATATATATATATATATATATATATATATATATATAAGAAAACTATTAAAACACACAATTTCGTGATATGAAAAGGAAAAAAAAAAGCATAAAAATATTCATATGACATATTAGAAAAAGATAGTCCAATTTAACTAAAAACTATTGTAATATCATTTTTAGATGTAGTTTAGGTAATATCAAAACTATAGGATCACATTGGCATATGTTCCATGTTGTAGTATTAGCTAATGAATTTTAATTTGCAATCAGTTTTTTTCACTCATGATAATCTTCTATTTTTCTATTTTAATTATTAGTAACAATATATTTCAAAAATCAATTTTTTTAGTGAGTTATAATTAAAGTGTAAAAGTAATTTTGAATTTTGATGGTAAACTAAAATTTTATAATTTTACAAGAGACATTCATATTAATAATAATAATAATAATAATAATAATAATAATAGTTAATTGAAATTAATATTCTTCAATTACTCTTAGACTTTAATTTAATTTAATTATTTTTATTTATAAAGTTATAATCCTATTTTGATTATAAAATAATAACTAATATTATTATAATATGCATTTGTGAAAAACTAAGTTTGAGATAAGGAATCTTTATGCTTTAGCTGTATAAAATAAATACTCAAATGTAAAAGGAAATATATTTATATATATTTTGAGAGGATGTGAGTATCAAAATGGGTCAGTGTTCATCAATTACAAGAAATAAAATATAGCTTTTGGAGAGTTAGTGGTGCAGCACTAAGTAAGATAAGTGGCTTTTTTTCCCTGTCCTTTCATTCATTATGAGAACTACAAGTCTAAATGCCTAGAGAAGTGTTTGTTTAGAGCATAATGATGTTGTGAACGGGAGACAAACAATCAAACCTTTTGGTGTTTTCTTGAAAGGGAGGGTTTGGATTTACCAACTCGCAACTTGGAAGTTGGAACTAGGTTCAGTTGTTGAAATCAAGGGCTCAGGAAACTTCCATTGCGTACAACAATTAAACAAGTCTATTCAGAATTTATAAAAATTTTCAATCAAAAAAAAAAAAAAAAAACAGTCCTTTAATTAAGCACGTAGTACATACCCATATAATTCATGATTTTTAATTTTTTTTGTTTAATAATATTTTTAATTACTGTTACTCTTTTTTTAATTTAAATATAAGTTAGATTGCATATTAGTCCTCATATGAATTCTCATCACCAGTACACTTCAAAAGGCGTTGTGATTTATTAAGAATAAAATATGAATGATTTAAAAGACTACCAACTTCTCAAGTTTATAATATTTATGGAGTTTGTGGGAGCATGAAGACATCAATGTAGAAGAGAAGGCAAGACACATCCATATCAACAGGAGCTTAGTTGCAAGCGTTGTCCAATGCTTCAATAAGGCAGATTGAGCTTTTGTGTACACACTTGTCAGTAGCCCAGAGGAAAAAGACCCTACACTTTGCACTCTTCCAAATCTTTCCTCATGTTTTTTTTTCAAATTTACACGTTCCAATCCATTCTTTTCACTATATTATAAAATCTTTATTATAAAATAAATATTTTTTTTAGACTCTCTATCTTCATAGCTATTCATTTCCCTACCTACTAATTTCCTTACCAAAAAATAGGGGATTGGTTTTGGGGGAAATTCTCATGTGTTTCTTTTGAGAGGTGGGTCTGAAAGGATTTTTTAGGGAGCTTTCAGAAAAACAAATGGGGTGAAAGAGAAGAAAGAATAGAGAAAGAAAGAGACTTTGGGAGAAGGAGTCTGGACTGGTTTTTGGACAGCTTTGGGGGGGTTTTCTTTTGGAAACTATGGAGAGCGAGGGAGGTCTGGACTGGTTTTTTGGAGATAGAGAGAGCAAAAGAAGCCGAGAGAGGAGGCAAGAAGAAAAGAAGATAAGATAGTGCTCTCAGGTATAACCATTATAGCTCCCTACTCATTTCATTTATGATACTACTCTTGATCCTTTTACTGCAATTATTTTGAATGTTGCCCTCTGCCTACCTTTTTGGATCCTCTAGAATGTTGTTCATTTTTTATTTTTTAGTTTTTGAGGTGAAGAGGATTTAGAAGATAGAGCCAAAAGAGGGGACTTACAGACTGGCAGTAGGTGGTGAGAAGATTTAGAGATTTCTCTCTTTTTTGAGGAGATTTAAAAATAACAATGCTTTGACATGAAGAATTATTGCAAAGGTCATGAATAAGGTTAAATTCGTAGGATTTTTGGGTATAATTGACAGGGCACAATGGACTTAATTATATATGTTCAATTTGGATTCCATTTTATGTGTTTCTCATGAATGTGGTGCAAGAGACTCTAATATGATAATTTTTAAGAATTTTCTTATATTACAAAAGTTTCTAAATATTTACAGTAGATATCTTTGTTGTGCATGTTGTATAATTTTAACCTCTTCTTATCAATTTTCATTCATTGATATAAAGAATATTGGTTATCTTAAAGATCAATTCTATATACATAATTAAAATTAACAGCTAGTTTCTTGATCTTCTAACAATTTTCCTCTCCATTTGTTATG